>NW_011463152.1:0-502 GCF_000754665.1 Bison bison bison | reverse complement strand
AGACAATAGCAAGAATCAATGAGCAAACCCTAGTTGAATTGAAGAATAAGCAAAAAATAAAATTGAAAAATAAATAGAGAGACAAACAACAATTACTGAATTAAAAATACTCTAGAAGAATCAAGAGCAGGGTATCTGAACCAGAAAATGGATCAGTGTGTTGAAAGACAAAATGGTGGAAACAACTGCGGAAGGGCAGAATAAAGTCAAAAGAATGAAAAGAACTGAGGATAGTCTCAGAGACCTCTTGGACAATGTTAAATGCACCAAGATTCAAATTATAGGGGTCCCAGAAGAAGAGAGAAAAATAAAGGGTATGAGAAAAGTTTAGAGGAGATTATACTTGAAAAACCCCCAACATGGAAAAGGAAATAGTCAATCAAGTCCAAGAGGTGCCAAGAGTCCCATTTGTGATAAACCCAAGGAGAAACAGCCCTAGACATATACTAAGCAAACTAAGGAAGATGAAACACAAAGAAAGAATATTAAAAGTAGCAAGTTA
>NW_011463151.1:0-513 GCF_000754665.1 Bison bison bison | reverse complement strand
CCGAGTGGCGGGGAGGAGATAAGTAGCAGCATTGGCACTCGCCAAACACCTCATCACTTGAGCTGCTCGGACCTGGGAAGAGCACAAAACTCAGGCCCAACTGAGTCTGCGCCTCTGAGGACTACCTGAGTGCCTGAACCGAGCGGCTTGGACCTGGGAGGTAAATGCTACCCAGGGCCAGCCTCGGATTGTTCCCGGCGGAACAACCTAGAGCCCGAGCAGTTTGGGCAGGGAGGCTACACGCACCGTGAGCGGGGGCAGACCCAGTGTGGCTGAGGCACTGCGAGCGCACACCAGTGTTATTTGTTTTGCAGCATCCCTCCCTCCCTCCCCACAGCGCGACTGAACAAAGAGAAGAAATACAGCTCCACCCATCAGAACACCGACACAAGCTTCCCTAACCAGGAAACCTTGACAAGCCACCTGTACAAACCCACACACAGCGAGGAAAAGCCACAATAAAGAGAACTCCACAAACTGCCAGAATACAGAAAGGACATCCCAAACTCAGCA
>NW_011463150.1:0-536 GCF_000754665.1 Bison bison bison | reverse complement strand
CCGTAGTCCTCGTTGGATCCCTGAATTCTAGACAGCTTGGATTGCCTCTGTGGGGCTGGGATGGGATTGTCCTCCCGGTTTCACCGGGGCGGGCGGGGAGGCGGAGGTCCCGGGGGGCTCTCCCGTGGAACCGGGGCGTGGGGGCGGGGCTCACCGGGAGCCCGTGGTGAAGGTGGGCAGCGCACCGGGAGCGCGCCCGGGGCGGGGCGAAGCCCGGCGGCGCGGGTGGAGATTCCGATCGCTGTGGGTGGGGGTCGGTCCCAGTTGTGCTCCGGGGATCCCCACTGCGGCTGGGAAGGCACCGGGAGCATGGCAGGGGCGGGGCGGCGCGGGGCGGGGGTCGGCTCCTGGCGGGGATGGGGGAGGGCTTCCCCGTTGTCCTCTCGGGGGTCGCCGTGGCGGCTGGGAACGCCCACTGCGTGCGCTCCTGGGTCCCCAAGGATCGGCATCCAGTGTGCGCGGCGGAGGGGTGCGGACCACAGGTCAGGGAACTGGGACTGCGTGGAGCAGGGAACCACGTAGTCCGCCCTCTGTTG
>NW_011463149.1:0-543 GCF_000754665.1 Bison bison bison | reverse complement strand
GAGGTCTATTGGCCCTGCAGTCACTCGAGAGCAATCCCCAGCTTTCCTTCGCAACTCGAATGGAAGATTGGACTTCCCTGGGCCAACACAAGAGGCATCCTGAATTCCACGTCGTAATTCGAGAATCCTGCTACACCTCGAGAAAACCACGTGGTTCCCCCGTCATCGCAAGATGTAGCCCTGTGCCGCTACAGCGTCTCATGAGAAGTCCCAATTTAGGAATTGGAGTTCGAAACGGTACTTGTCACACTTGATGCGACCCACAAAGTGCCCCGACATCCCGGTCTCCCTCGAGAGGAACACCGAAGATTTCCGGCACCACTTCCTCTGAGCCCCTTCTACCCTCCTGATCTGGACAGGAGGGTCGACTCCCCTGCTTTTGTCTGGAAGGGGTCCCCGACCTTCCGGTCACACCTCAGGATGAGGTCGGTCTCACGACGACATTCCAGACGTGGCCTCGTGGTTGGTTCCACATTCCGAAGGACCCCGATTTCCCGGTCCCCTCTTGATAAGAACCCGATGCCCGGACACCTCTTCGAACTC
>NW_011463148.1:0-518 GCF_000754665.1 Bison bison bison | reverse complement strand
CCTGTTATTAATTTAATCTTGATCTTAGCACCCGAGAACAGCACTAAGGGTTTTAAAAGAAAAAGAACAACTGTACCTTTTCATCTTATCAACCGCTATGTATATCTGCTCTTTTTTTACTAAAAATTCCACCATTTGCTGTTCCTTTCACTTATGCCAAGTAAGAGTGGTGTAAGGCCATCCTGTAAAACAGGAAAAACCATTTCTAATGTACACAGTTAACCTATTTCTAAACTGAACGGAAAATCATGCAATAGATACTCTGAACTTAACATATAATTCAGAAAGTAAACAAAAGGAGCCCCTCCTCCTCATCCCCTGGCGCGCCTTCTATCTCTTCAAGATGCTCCTCCTCCTGGCCTTCCCTGGGGGTCCAGGGGCTAAGACTTGAGTTCCCAAGGCAGGGGGTCCAGGTTCCATCCCTGGTCAGGGAACTAGATTCCACGTGCCGAAACTAAAGATCCCACGTGCCACAACTAGACCCAGTGCAGCCAAATACGTCTTTCAAAAAGATAAAT
>NW_011463147.1:0-562 GCF_000754665.1 Bison bison bison | reverse complement strand
TCCCTTGGCGTGGGTGCGTGCGAGTGTCTGTGTGTCTGTCTGTGTGCCTGCCTGTGGCTCGTCTGCTCTCTCAGGAAGGTCGAGGGCTTGGGCGTGGGGGCAAAGGGGGGGCCTCGGTAGTGCGAAGGGAGGGGCTGAGGCGCTCCGGTCGACCGCGCCTCCCTGGCTTCTGGTGGGTTTGGGCACCGGACAGGTGCCAGGCAAGTTGGGCGCTCAAGTTTCGCTGCGTCTAGGCCCGTAGGAGGTTCAGAGGCCCCTGGGCCGCGGGGGTTGGGAGGCGGCGGGCGCCGAAGACCGACACCTCCGGGGCCGCGCGGGCCTGAGCAGCGAATGGGATCGGGGGGAGGCCCGGCTCAGCGAGCGCGGCCGGGTCTGGAGTGGCCGCGGGTGGGAGGGCGCCGAGACCTCCGCACCCCTCAGCCCAGCCCCCAGGCCCTGCGCGCACGCACGCACGCACGCCCTCCCGGTCAATGGGGGGTTCTGGAAGCCCCTCGGGCCCCCGGGCCCGGCCAGGCGCTTGCTGGTCTGGTGTTGGCGGTGTTCGGGGGCGGCGGGCCGGCGT
>NW_011463146.1:0-534 GCF_000754665.1 Bison bison bison | reverse complement strand
AACAAAAACACTGCTGGCAATTCTGAGTTCCCAGATTTGAAGCCAGTGAATTTTCCCATGTTCAAGCACCCTTGACCATAGAGATGAAAGGTACACTTAGGGCTATTAGCCCATTATGACTGTCTACAACTTAATATGGTGTTGATGGATGTGATAGTAATTCAAAAGAAGTTCTGTCAACATTTCCCAACAGAACAAATGCCTTTTCTAATTAGCAAATTCAATAAAACACCTAAAGCTGATGAAGAATTTGTTATACATTATGTTAAATTTGCACTGGCTTACCATTCTGGAAAGCTGTCAAATTAATTTATAAAGAGATACTCAGTAATAGAAAACAAATCATTTAAAATAAAATTTAACATTACATTGACATACTAGTTTGTAGTTGACCGCAAGAGCAGTAAAAAGATGTCATTGACTCCTAAGTAGTGACCACTGCGTAATTTGAAAACTCTAAGTGAATTACCAAAAGAGATCCCAACGTCCTTTTATAGTTTCCACTTCACTCCAACAAAAGTCAAACTCATTGCC
>NW_011463145.1:0-534 GCF_000754665.1 Bison bison bison | reverse complement strand
CACCATTACTATTCAACACAGTTTTGGAAGTTTTGGCCACAGCAATCAGAGCAGCAAAAGAAATAAAAGGAATCCAAACTGGAAAAGAAGAAGTAAAACTCTCACATTTTGCAGATGACATGATCCTCTACATAGAAAACCCTAAAGACTCCACCAGAAAATTACTAGAACTAATCAATGATTATAGTAAAGTTGCAGGATATAAAATCAACACACAGAAATCCCTTGCATTCCTATACACTAATAATGAGAAAACAGAAAGAGAAATTAAGGAAACAATTCCATTCACCATTGCAACGAAAAGAATAAAATACTTAGGAATATATCTACCTAAAGAAACTAAAGACCTATATATAGAAAACTATAAAACACTGGTGAAAGAAATCAAAGAGGACACTAATAGATGGAGAAATATACCATGTTCATGGATTGGAAGAATCAATATAGTGAAAATGAGTATACTACCCAAAGCAATTTATAGATTCAATGCAATCCCTATCAAGCTACCAACAGTATTCTTCACAGAGCTAGAAC
>NW_011463144.1:0-556 GCF_000754665.1 Bison bison bison | reverse complement strand
GAGTGGCCAGGGGAGCGCGTCATCTTCTCGAGTCATGTAGGGGAACCTGGCCTCGAGACGTGTTGAAGAAGGTCTCTCGAGGTCTTTCTCGGGTTGAGGCAGGAAACCCTGGCTTCCCTCGACTTGTGCAGGTGACCTCAGGGGGCTTCTCATGGTAGCTCTTGAAGTCAGGGAAACTGGAGGTGGGGGGGGGCCTCTCGGGACTCCACGGGGTTTGGTGCATTGGAAGAGGGCCTCATCTCCAGTTGAGGCAGGAACCTCAGGGTTCCTCTGATTTCAGACTCCGATCAAGGGTCCCTGCAGACTGGGGACAGGAGATTCAGGCCTCGTCTTGGGTTGAGGCATGGAACTCCGCTTGCCTCTCGAGGTGTCCCCGGGGAGAGAGGCCACTTGTCGAGCGGTATTTGGAACCTGGGGGTCTTTTCCGGACGATGCACGGGCGAGTCACTGCCCCTTCGTGTTGACTTCATTCACAGGGTGGAGTTCGGAGAGGTGTCCGGGCATCGGGTTCCTACCAAGAGAGGACCGGGAAATCGGGGTGCTTCGCAATGTGGAA
>NW_011463143.1:0-536 GCF_000754665.1 Bison bison bison | reverse complement strand
GGAAGTGGTGCCGGAAAACCTCGCTGTTCCTCTCCAGGGTAGACCGGGAGTGCCGGGGAACGTTTTGTGGGGGCGCATCAAGGGTGCCAAGTACCGTTTCGACCTCCAATTCCTAACGTGGGACTTCTCCTGAGACGCTGTAGCGGGAAAGGGCTTCATCTTGCGAGTGACGGGGGAACCACGTGGTTTTACTCGAGTTGCGGCGGGATTCTAGAGTTACGACGGGGAATTCGGGATGCCTCTTGTGTTGGCCCAGGGAAGTCCAGTCTTCCATTCGAGTTGCGAAGGAAGCTGGGGATTGCTCTCGAGTGACTGCGGGCCCAGTAGACCTCATCTAGGCTTGTGTCCAGAAGCCAATGTTCCTCTCCAGGGGCGACCGGGATCTCGGGGTTGCATTCCAGACGCACCCGGGGAGACAGGCATTCATCTCGAGTGGAAGCAAAGAACCCCGCTCTGCTCTCGAGTCGAGACGGGTATCTCTTGGAGCTCACTGGGTGGACTAAAGGGAGTCAAGCCTCCTGAGGCGTTTGGAGAGA
>NW_011463142.1:0-526 GCF_000754665.1 Bison bison bison | reverse complement strand
GACACATACTAATCAAATTAACAAAGATCAAACACAAAGAACAAATATTAAAAGCAGCAAGGGAAAAACAACAAATAAACACACAAGGGGATTCCCATAAGGATAATAGCTGATCTTTCAATAGAAACTCTTCAGGCCAGGAGGGAATGGCAGGACATACTTAAAGTGATGAAAGGCAATAAGCCACAGCCCAGACTACTGTACCCAGCAAGGATCTCATTCAAATATGAAGGAGAAACCAAAAGCGTTAGAGACAAGCAAAAGCTGAGAGAATTCAGCACTACCAAACCAGCTCTCCAACAAATACTAAAGGACATTCTCTAGACGGGAAACACAAAAAGGGAGTGTAAACTCTAACCCAAAACAATAAAGTAAATGGCAACGGGATCATACTATCAATAGTTACCTTAAACGTAAATGGGTTGAATGCCCCAACCAAAAGACAAAGACTGGCTGAATGGATACAAAAACAAGACCCCTATATATGTTGTCTACAAGAGACCCACCTCAAAACAGGGGACACATA
>NW_011463141.1:0-513 GCF_000754665.1 Bison bison bison | reverse complement strand
TATGTGAACCGTGAACTTCCTGGTGTTCAAGCTGGTTTTAGAAAAGGCAGAGGAACCAGAGATCAAATTGCAAACATCCACTGGATCATGGAAAAAGCGAGAGAGTTCCAGAAAAACATCTATTTCTGCTTTATTGACTATGCCAAAACCTTTGACTGTGTGGATCACAATAAACTGTGGAAAATTCTGAAAGAGATGGGAATACCAGACCACCTGATCTGCCTCTTGAGAAATTTGTATGCAGGTCAGGAAGCAACAGTTAGAACTGGACATGGAACAACAGACTGGTTCCAAATAGGAAAAGGAATTCGTCAAGGCTGTATATTGTCACCCTGTTTATTTAACTTATACGCAGAGTACATCACGAGAAACGCTGGACTGGGAGAAACACAAACTGGAATCAAGATTGCCGGGAGAAATATCAATAACCTCAGATATGCAGATGACACCACCCTTATGGCAGAAAGTGAAGAGGAAATAAAAAGCCTCTTGATGAAAGTGAAAGTGGAGAGT
>NW_011463140.1:0-507 GCF_000754665.1 Bison bison bison | reverse complement strand
GTCTGCTCAGCCTTTTGAGTATTGCCTCCTGAGGTCCCTGTTCGGTCGCCACCTGCTGGGGACCAGCCCCAACTGATCCAGGGTATTCGAAGGAGAGATGGCCTAGGCGACTATTTATATGCTAATCAGAGATGTCAAGAATAATAGTATGAGGAGAGCTCAGTGGAAAATTCGGTGGAGAAAAGAGACTGAGTAGCTGGTTTACGCGGAAGACCAATCAAACTTCAAGACAAGAAGTTTGCACCACTTACGTAGGCCGCAGGCGCCCTCTCGAATAGCGAAAGGTGCCTCACCCTAGACACCTTCTCGAGTGGGTCTTAGCAGCCCAGGCATAATTAGGAAGCGTGGTGGGTTCCGCGCTCCAGATGGAGACTCAGCTGCATGGTAAAGGGAAGAATGACAAGGAACTTTATGAATTGGAGCTGTAAGTTAACTCTTTGACAGAGAGAGCGAGATGGTGGTGGGGGACAGCCCCCAGTGAAATCAGAGGTGAGAGCACAAAGCAAT
>NW_011463139.1:0-505 GCF_000754665.1 Bison bison bison | reverse complement strand
TTGCCAGTTGAGCAGCATGATTCGTCACTGCTGAGCTCCATGCTTATTGCCTGCTGATTGCGTGGTTCGTGTCTGCTCAGCTCTTTGAGTATTGCCTCCTGAGGTCCCCTGTTCCGTCGCCACCTGCCGGGGACCAGCCCCAACTGATCCAGGGTATTCGAAGGAGAGATGGCCTAGGCGACTATTTATATGCTAATCAGTGATGTCAAGAAAATAGTATGAGGAGAGCTCAGTGGAAAATTCGGTGGAGAAAAGAGACTGAGTAGCTTGGTTTACGCGGAAGACCAATCAAACTTCAAGACAAGAAGTTTGCACCACTTACGTAGGCCGCAGGCGCCCTCTCGAATAGCGAAAGGTGCCTCACCCTAGACACCTTCTCGAGTCGGTCTTAACAGCCCAGGCATAATTAGTAAGCGTGGTGGGTTCCGCGCTCCAGATGGAGACTCAGCTGGAAGTTAAAGGGAAGAATGACAAGGAACTTTATGAATTGGAGCTGTAAGTTAAC
>NW_011463138.1:0-544 GCF_000754665.1 Bison bison bison | reverse complement strand
TCCTGGTCTGAGAAGGAGAGATGACTGTCCTCTTTCTCCGGGCCTCTCTGGCCGAGTCTTCTACCAACGAAAGGAACGCACCGAGAGGGGAGGACGTTAAGGCCCGTGGGGCGTTCACGGCACAGACACCCTAGAGGGTGTGGAGGGGAGGGAGAGGCCCACACCCCTGAATCACTACAGGTGGCTCTGCCGCCGGGGCAGGGCTCTAAGGAATACACCCACAGATGGATCGCGTGCCTGGGTCCCTGGTGGGCGCGTGCGTGTGCACGCACACTCCCCACACACGCATGTCCCTGGGTGTCTCTCTCCTCCTCCGGCCTTGCCGCCGAGTGCCCTGAAGCATGGTCCTCGGCCAAGGCTGCCCGGGCAGCCGGAGCCTAAGGTTCCCGACGGGGGCTGGGGAGGGGGTGCAAAGGGGGAACACTGCGGCCCGCCCACGCCGACGGGGGGCGTCTTGCCCCGATCTGGGACACTGATGGGGGCAGCAACCACACAGCCCTGTTTCCTCCTCCTCCTCACCCCCCCTCCCCCCTCCCCCCTCCCC
>NW_011463137.1:0-572 GCF_000754665.1 Bison bison bison | reverse complement strand
AAAATAAAGTGTGGGCCTTGTTCACCGAAACTTGGTCTCACCATGTCGTTCTTTCTCTTACCTTCTGGCTGAATTCTTCTAGCCTCTTTTCTCCACTGAATTTCCTCACGGAGCTATCCTCATACTATTACTCTTTATATCCTTAATTAACATTTAATTAAGCAGTTGTTTCCTGATCTTCGCCTACGCCGTCTCTCCTTCGAATACCCTGGATCAGCCGGGGCTGGTCCCCGGCACCCTACCATTGCTCGAGAGAATTGGTCTACAATTGGTCTCGAGGCCAGATTCCCCTACTACGACTTGAGAGCAATGACGCGCTCGCCCTCGCCATTCGCATGGAGACCCGACTTCCTTGGCGCCCCACGAGAGGCTCACTGACCTCGCCGTCGTACCTCGCGAGAAACCGCACACTGGGGCCGCCGCTCGAGAACAACCCCGAGTCTCCCCCGTCATCGCGACTTGAGGGCCTTCGTCTCCTGTATGGCCTAGAGACCAATCTCTCGACCTCTCTCCAAACGCCTCAGGAGGCTTGACTCCCTTTAGTCCACCCAGTGAGCTCCAAGAGTGACCCG
>NW_011463136.1:0-504 GCF_000754665.1 Bison bison bison | reverse complement strand
GAGTGAATGTCGACATTCTAGGAATCAGCAAACTGAAATGGACTGGAATGGGTGAATTTAACTCAGATGACCATTATATCTACTACTGCGGGCAGGAATCCCTCAGAAGAAATGGAGTGGCCATCATGGTCAACAAAAGAATCTGAAATGCAGTACTTGGATGCAATCTCAAAAACGACAGAATGATCTCTGTTCGTTTCCAAGGCAAATCATTCAATATTACAGTAATCCAAGTCTATGCCCCAACCAGTAACGCTGAAGAAGCTGAAGTTGAACAGTTCTATGAAGACCTACAAGACCTTTTAGAACTAACACCCAAAAAAGATGTCCTTTTCATTATAGGGGACTGGAATGCAAAAGTAGGAAGTCAAGAAACACCTGGAGTAACAGGCAAATTTGGCCTTGGAATACAGAATGAAGCAGGGCAAAGACTAATAGAGTTTTGCCAAGAAAATGCTCTGGTCATAACACCCTCTTCCAACAACACAAGAGAAGACTCCATAC
>NW_011463135.1:0-500 GCF_000754665.1 Bison bison bison | reverse complement strand
GAAATAAAAGGAATCCAAATTGAAAAGAAGAGGTGAAACTCTCACTATTTGCAGATGACATGATCTCTACATAGAAAACTCTAAAGACTCCACCAGAAAATTACTAGAACTAATCAATGATTACAGTAAAGTTGCAGGATATAAAATCAACACACAGAAATCCCTTGCATTCCTATACACTAATAATGAGAAAACATAAAGAGAAATTAAGGAAATAATTCCATTTACCATTGCAACGGAAAGAATAAAATACTTAGGAATATATCTACCTAAAGAAACTAAAGACCTATATATAGAAAACTATAAAACATTGGTGAAGGAAATCAAAGAGGACACTAATAGATGGGGGAATATACCATGTTCATGGATTGGAAGAATCAATATAGTGAAAATGACTATACTACCCAAAGCAATTTATAGATTCAATGCAATCCCTATCAAGCTACCAACCGTATTCTGCACAGAGCTAGAACAAATAATTTCACAATTTGTATGGAAAT
>NW_011463134.1:0-501 GCF_000754665.1 Bison bison bison | reverse complement strand
ATTTCAAGTCTACATTGCGATGACTTGATGCCCATAGATATCATGGAATGATTGCCTTACATACGCATCACCTCACACGGTTAACTCTGTGTGTGTGTGTGTCTTTTATGTTGTTCTTATAATCCGTGAACACAATATAGATAGCTCTCCATTTTTTTAAGATCTTCTTTAATTTATCTTAGAAGTTTATAGTTTGCCGTATGTCTTGCACATGTTTGATTAGATATCTTGATATTTTCAGTGCCATTATAAATTCCTAATAGATACAGAATTTACTTTTCTATATTCACTTGGTAAATCCATATATTTCAAATCATTCTAATTGTATTTATTTATGTACACACAATTATGTCTGCAAATCAGTTCTTTTTTCCCCTGTGAAACTGTGATAACCCTTTACTTTTTCTTGCCTTATTGTATGGACTAGGATCTCCAGTCCTGAGTACATTGGTGAACAGAAGTAGTAAGAATAAGTATCCTTGTCTCTTTCACATTATCAGA
>NW_011463133.1:0-505 GCF_000754665.1 Bison bison bison | reverse complement strand
AACTGTGTGAGGCAGGAGATGTTCTAAACTGTCTAAACACAGATTCTTTTGAGTAGTTAAAAGATTGATTAGAAATTGTATTGGTGAATGGTTTTTCACTTGTTGGGCCATTGTTTGCTGTTAAGTTTCCATATCCCTTACCTGCTGTGTCCCTGGCAGTGTATTGATTAATATAATTGGTGTAAGTAGTAGCTTTAATGTTTGTAACCTGGGACCCTTGAGTTAATTCTTTTTCTTGTTATAGCCCACCACACCTTTGCTCTGTAGGAATGCAACTTTATCTAATGCTTTTTTGGAGGGTGGCTCCTGACCAACCACCTTTAGAGAAAAATAAGTTTTCTGAAGAAAATGTCTTAAAATGTTAACAGGCCTCCGGGCCAGAAGATGATGCAAATCACCGAAGCTTTTGCATATGGTAAGTTTGCAGGAAGAAAGCCTGGTTTGCTGCAAGACTCTACCCCTTCCCCCATTATCCTCTATGCATAACTTAAGGTATAAAAACTAC
>NW_011463132.1:0-510 GCF_000754665.1 Bison bison bison | reverse complement strand
CAAAACATAAAAACAGAAGCAATATTGTAACAAATTCAATAAAGATGTTTTAAAAAGTGGTCCACATCAAAACAAAAGGAGCAAGGAGCCCAGTTCCCACGGGGAACCCTCTCCCAGAGGCGTGGGCCTTAGAGGTGCCCCATGGCCCCCACTGGTGTTGAACTGGCTCCTGAGAGTCCTCCTGCTCACCCACACCCCACGTGACCCACACACCGCCTGCATCCCATCTCCCCACGTCCACAGTTAACACAAAATCAATCAGCCTTTGTTTCGCATTTCTGTTTCCAACTCTTTTTTACAAATTCCTATGAATCTGTAATTATTTCAAAATAAAAAGTTTTCTAAGTATTAATAACCTGAGAGTAAAGAATGTTATGGTGACTCTGATCCACCCACTGGAAGGTGGTCTGATTCTGGTCACTGTCAGAGTTCTAAGCACATCCCTAGAAGGAGGAAGGGCAATCCATGCAGCTTCCTAGAGTCCTAGAAATGAAGTCTCCTCTCTGGCAG
>NW_011463131.1:0-522 GCF_000754665.1 Bison bison bison | reverse complement strand
CTCTCCTGTCCCCAGTCTGCAGGGACCCTGCGATCGGAGTCTCAAATCAGAGGAACCCTGAGATTCCTGCCTCAGCTGGAGATGAGGCCCTCTTCCAATGCACCAAACCCCGTGGAGTCCCGAGAGGCCCCTCCCACCTCCAGTTTCCCTGACTTCTCAGAGCCACCATGAGAAGACCCCTGAGGTCACCTGCACAAGTCGAGGGAAGCCAGCGTTTCCTGCCTCAACCCGAGAAAGACCTCGAGAGACCTTCTTCAACACGTCTCGAGGCCAGATTCCCCTCCCATGACTCGAGAGCAATGACGTGCTCCCCCTCGCCACTCGCATGGAGACCCGACTTCCCTGGCGCCCCACGAGAGGCCCACTGACCTCGCCGTCGTACCTCGTGAGAAACCGCACCCTGGGGCCGCCGCTCGAGAACCACCCCGAGACTCCCCCGTCATCGCGGAGATGAGGGCCTTCGTCTCCTGCATGGCCTAGAGGCCAATCTCGCGACCTCTCTCCAAACGCCTCAGGAGGCTT
>NW_011463130.1:0-575 GCF_000754665.1 Bison bison bison | reverse complement strand
GAAAAAAGTACAAATAAATAACCTAACTACTACACCTAAAGACAACTAGAATAGGAAGAAATAAGAACCCAGGTTAGTAGAAGAAAGAAATACTTAAAAATTAAGAGACAAGAAATAAATAGACAAAAGAAACAAAAAGAGTACCATACCAAAAATACAAACAAAACCAAAATACTGGTTCTTTGAAAGGATAAATAAAATTGACAAACATTAGCCAGACTCATCAAGAAACAAAGGGAGAAAAATCAAATCAATAAAATTAGAAATGAAAATGGAGAGATCACAACAGACAACACAGAAATACAAAGGATCATAAGAGACTACTATCAACAATTATATGCCAATAAAATGGACAATGTGGAAGAAATGGACAAATTCTTAGAAAAGTACAACTTTCCAAAACTGGACCAGGAAGAAATAGAAAATCTTAACAGACCCATCACAAGCATGGAAATTGAAACTGTAATCAAAAATCTTCCAGCAAACAAAAGCCCAGGTCCAGACAGCTTCACAGCTGAATTCTACCAAAAATTTAGAGAAGAGCTAACACCTATCCTGCTCAAACTCTTCCAGAA
>NW_011463129.1:0-519 GCF_000754665.1 Bison bison bison | reverse complement strand
TGTCCCCAGTCTGCAGGGACCCTGCGATCGGAGTCTGAAATCAGAGGAACCCTGAGGTTCCTGCCTCAACTGGAGATCGAGGCCCTCTTCCAATGCCACCAAACCCCCGTGGAGTCCCGAGAGGCCCACCCCCCCCACCTCCAGTTTCCCTGACTTCTCAGAGCCACCATGAGAAGCCCCCTGAGGTCACCTGCACAAGTCGAGGGAAGCCAGGGTTTCCTGCCTCAACCCGAGAAAGACCTCGAGAGACCTTCTTCAACACGTCTCGAGGCCAGGTTCCCCTACCATGACTCGAGAGCAATGACGCGCTCCCCCTCGCCACTCGCATGGAGACCCGACTTCCCTGGCGCCCCACGAGAGGCTCACTGACCTCGCCGTCGTACCTCGTGAGAAACCGCAGCCTGGCGCCGCCGCTCGAGAACCACCCCGAGACTCCCCCGTCATCGCGGAGATGAGGGCCTTCGTCTCCTGCATGGCCTAGAGGCCAACCTCGCGACCTCTCTCCAAACGCCTCAGGAG
>NW_011463128.1:0-511 GCF_000754665.1 Bison bison bison | reverse complement strand
TTTTTTAATGCAGCAGTGGATGGGTTACTGATTTTTCTACATATGCTTTCACAGGACTCTACCAGATATGAAGATCTTTTTCTTTGCCTTTATTATGGCTCTGATGGTTGCCATGATTTTAAGTATTGACATACCAGGAAATTTTGAACTTAAGCTCTTAGGAAGTATCCTAAAAGTATTTCCTATTTCTTGTGTTCTGACCTATATGTGCATTTACCTGAACATGACTTTAAAATTTTTTTAATGTTTTATAGGAACATTTTCCTTGAATTAAGCTTCATAAATTCATGAGGAATCATAATATATCTTGAAAAGACATGCATGTGTGTAACACACACAGAATTAAAGTATAATTAGTATAATGTAAAACTAACATTTTTTAAAGATCTCATAATATGGGACTAGAGAGCTGGTAAAAGGCACTTAAATATTAAAAGCTGTAGCTCTAACAAACGCCATGAATTCTCAGCTGGTACTGTCATTTACTTCCACATGTTATTAGGTAAAATTT
>NW_011463127.1:0-514 GCF_000754665.1 Bison bison bison | reverse complement strand
AGTCACGTGATCAGGGCCTCCTGAGCTGCGTGATTCCTGTCGGCTCATCTGCTTGACAATTGCCAGCTGAGCTGCGTGATTCCTGCCTGGTCACCTGCTTGATTATTGCCAGTTGAGCAGCATGATTCGTCACTGCTCAGCTCCCTGCTTATAGCCTGCTGATTGGGTGGTTCGTGTCTGCTCAGCTCTTTGAGTATTGCCTCCTGAGGTCCCTGTTCGGGCGCCACCTGCCGGGGACCAGCCCCAGCTGATCCAGGGTATTCAAAGGAGAGATGGCCTAGGCGACTATTTATATGCTCATCAGAGATATCAAGAATAAAGTATAAGGATATCTCAGTAGGAAAATTCGGTGGGGAAAAGAGACTGAGTAGCTTGCTTTACGCGAGAGACCAATCAAACTTCAAGGCAAGAAGTTTGCACCACTTATGTAGGCCGCAGCCGCCCTCTCGAAGAGCGGAAGGTGCCTCACCCTAAACATCTTCTCGAGTGGGTCTTAGCAGCCCAGGCATAATTA
>NW_011463126.1:0-545 GCF_000754665.1 Bison bison bison | reverse complement strand
TCGGAAAGGCCCCCTCAGCAGGACAGCCACAGATGCTGCCATGAAAGGGCAGCAGGGTGCCCTCCTCCCTTGTTTTCTGCCTGGGCGGCCACCGGGTTTTGAAACCCATGCACCCTACTAAGTTTCTAGGGTGCAATTCGTGGACCCTCCCTTTCCCATCCCAGCAGGTGGTCAAGGGCCCGCTGGCCTCCAAAGTGCCAGAAGCAGGGCTGGGCCAGCCGGCCAGAGTTCAGGGTTCTGGCCCTTGGACTTGCAGCGGACACTAGGCTGCTTGGGAAAACCGCGCGGCTCTGACCTTTCAGCAAAGGGGTGGAGCGGTCAAGGCCTTGAGCCCAAAGGCGAGGCCTTTCTGCGACCGCCAGGTTGTGCCAATAGAGGGCGGACTACGTGGTTCCCTGCTCCAGGCAGTCCCAGTTCCCTGATCTGTGGTCCGCACCCCTCCGACGCGCCCACTGGATGCCGACCCTTGGGGACCCAGGAGCGCACGCAATGGCCGTTCCCAGCCGCCACGGCGACCCCCGAGAGGACAACGGGGAAGCCCTCCC
>NW_011463125.1:0-535 GCF_000754665.1 Bison bison bison | reverse complement strand
ACAGGAGAGTCAGGCCTCGTCTTGGGTTGAGGCATGGAACTCCGCTTGCCTCTCGAGATGTCCCCGGGGAGAGAGGCCGCTTGTCGAGCTGTATTTGGAACCTGGGGTTTTTTCCGAACGATGCACGGAAAAACTGCCCCTTCGTGTGCACTTCATTCACAGGGTGGAGTTCGGAGCTGTGTCCGGGCATCGGGTTCTTCTCAAGAGGGGACCGGGGAAATCGGGGGTCCTACGGAATGTGGAACCACCCACGAGGCCACGTCTGGAATGTCTTCGTGAGACCGGCCTCATCCTGAGGTGCGACCGGAAGGTCGGGAACCCCTTCCAGACAAAGCAGGGGAGTCGACCCTCCTGTCCAGATCAGGAGGGGAGAAAGGGCTCAGAGGAGGGGGTGCCGGAAAATCTCAGTGTTCCTCTCGAGGGAGACCGGGATTTCGCGGAACTTTGTGGGTCGCATCAAGGGTGCCAAGTGCCCTTTCGACCTCCAATTCCTAACGGGGGACTTCTCCTGAGACGCTGTAGCGGGAAAGGGCTT
>NW_011463124.1:0-506 GCF_000754665.1 Bison bison bison | reverse complement strand
TCATCTCCAGTTCAGGCAGGAACCGCAGGGTACCTCTGATTTCAGACTCCGATCGCAGGGTCCCTGCAGACTGGGGACAGGAGAGTCAGGCCTCGTCTTGGGTTGAGGCATGGAACTCCGCTTGCCTCTCGAGATGTCCCCGGGGAGAGAGGCCGCTTGTCGAGCTGTATTTGGAACCTGGGGGTTTTATCCCGACGACGCACGGGTGAGTCAATGCGCCTTCGTGTTGACTTCATTCACAGGGTGGAGTTCGGAGAGGTGTCCGGGCATCGGGTTCTTCTCAAGAGGGGACCGGGAAATCGGGGTCCTACGGAATGTGGAACCACCCACGAGGCCACGTCTGGAATGTCTTCGTGAGACCGGCCTCATCCTGAGGTGCGACCGGAAGGTCGGGAACCCCTTCCAGACAAAGCAGGGGAGTCGACCCTCCTGTCCAGATCAGGAGGGGAGAAAGGGCTCAGAGGAGGGGGTGCCGGAAAACCTCAGTGTTCCTCTCGAGGGAGACC
>NW_011463123.1:0-501 GCF_000754665.1 Bison bison bison | reverse complement strand
CCGCCGCTCGAGAACAACCCCGAGCCTCCCCCGTCATCGCGACTTGAGGGCCTTCGTCTCCTGTATGGCCTAGAGACCAATCTCTCGACCTCTCTCCAAACGCCTCAGGAGGCTTGACTCCCTTTACTCCACCCAGTGAGCTCCAAGAGATACCCGTCGCGACTCGAGAGCAGAGCGGGGTTCTTTGCTTCCACTCGAGATGGATGCCTGTCTCCCCGGGTGTGTCTGGAATGCAACCCCGAGATCCCTTTCGCCCCTGGAGAGGAACACTGGCTTTTGGACACAAGCCTAGATGAGGTCTATTGGCCCTGCAGTCATTCCAGAGCAATCCCCAGCTTTCCTTCGCAACTCGAATGGAAGATTGGACCTCCCTGGGCCAACACAAGAGGCATCCTGAATTCCCCGTCGTAAATCGAGAATCCTGCGGCAACTCGAGAAAATCCACGTGGTTCCCCCGTCATCGCAAGATGAGGCCCTTTCCCGCTACAGTGTCTCAGGAGA
>NW_011463122.1:0-516 GCF_000754665.1 Bison bison bison | reverse complement strand
CCATAAGATAGAGAATAGATACAACAAAATCATCAAAGCAATTTTATAAAAAGTTTACCTACATTTACTACATTTAAGTGTTTCAAAAATGACTACTGAGATGACGCAGATGGACTTACAAACTAAAAAAGGAAAAGACCAAGAACCCATGTAAAAATGGTCAAAAGACATAAGGAGATATTATACACACACAGGTATTAAACAGCTGCTGCCAAGTCACTTCAGTTGTGTTCGACTCTGTGCGACCCCATGGACTGCAGCCTACCAGGCTTCTCCGTCCATGGGATTCTCCAGGCAAGAACACTGGACTGGGTTGCCATTTCCTTCTCCAATTAAACAGCAATAAGCTGATAAAAAGGGTACTAAACATTTTTAGGATAATGGAAATCAAATTTAAGTCTCAATGGTTTTTTATTCACTAGAATTTAGTTTAAAAGTTAAAAAATCTCAATAGCACCAAATGTTGGAAAATAGCAGCTGGAACCATCATAGATTTTTGGTGAGAGTGTGAAGTGG
>NW_011463121.1:0-503 GCF_000754665.1 Bison bison bison | reverse complement strand
AGGGTGCGGTTTCTCACGAGGTACGACGGCGAGGTCAGTGAGCCTCTCGTGGGGCGCCAGGGAAGTCGGGGTCTCCGTGCGAGTGGCGAGGGGGAGCGCGTCATTGCTCTCGAGTCATGGTAGGGGAATCTGGCCTCGAGACGTGTTGAAGAAGGTCTCTCGAGGTCTTTCTCGGGTTGAGGCGGGAAACCCTGGCTTCCCTCGATTTGTGCAGGTGACCTCAGGGGGCTTCTCATGGTGGCTCTGAGAAGTCAGGGCAACTGGAGGTGGGAGGGGCCTCTCGGGACTCCCCTGGGTTTGGTGCATTGGAAGAGGGCCTCATCTCCAGTTGAGGCAGGAACCTCAGGGTTCCTCTGATTTCGGACTCCGATCGCAGGGTCCCTGCAGACTGGGGACAGGAGAGTCAGGCCTCGTCTTGGGTTGAGGCATGGAACTCCGCTTGCCTCTCGAGGTGTCCCCGGGGAGAGAGGCCACTTGTCGAGCTGTATTTGGAACCTGGGGGT
>NW_011463120.1:0-550 GCF_000754665.1 Bison bison bison | reverse complement strand
GGGGGGGTCTCTCCCCCCACTACCTCTCTCTGAAAAAAGAGTTAGCTTACAGTTCCAGTTAATAATTCCTGGGTGTGACAGTGTTTAACCTACAAACTCCTTTGGAAATCCTCTAGCCTGCCTGAATAGGTTTTTCCGGCCACATGTGACTGTTCAGAGCCTCCCAACTGTGAGAGGCAGGAGATGTTCTAAACTGTCTAAACACAGATTCTTTTGAGTAGTTAAAAGATTGATTAGAAATTGTATTGGTGAATGGTTTTCACTTGTTGGGCCATTGTTTGCTGCTCAGTTTCCATATCCCTTACCTGCTGTGTCCCTGGCAGTGTATTGATTAATATAATTGGTGTAAGTAGTAGTCTTTAATTGTTTGTAACCTGGGACCCTTGAGTTAATTCTTTTTCTTGTTATAGCCCACCACACCTTTGCTCTGTAGGAATGCAACTTTATCTAATGCTTTTTTGGAGGGTGGCTCCTGACCAACCACCTTTAGAGAAAAATAAGTTTTCTGAAGAAAAGGTCTTAAAATGTTAACAGGCCTCCGGGCCAGAAG
>NW_011463119.1:0-501 GCF_000754665.1 Bison bison bison | reverse complement strand
AAGTATCTTTTTTGTTACTAGTTCTTCTGTGTATTCTTGCCATCTCTTCTTAATATCTTCTGCTTCTGTTAGGTGCATACCATTTCTGTCCTTTATCGAGCCCATCTTTGCATGAAATGTTCCTTTGGTATCTCTGATTTTCTTGAAGAGATCCCTAGTTTTCCCATGCTGTGTTTTCCTATATTTCTTTGCACTGATCACTGAGGAAGGCTTTCTTATCTCTTCTTGCTATTCTTTGGAACTCTGCATTCAGATGTTTATATCTTCCTTTTCTCCTTTGCTTTTCACTTCTCTTCTTTTCACAGCTATTTGTAAGGCCTCCCCAGACAGCCATTTTGCTTTTTTGCATTTCTTTTCCATGGGGATGGTCTTGATCCCTGTCTCCTGTACAATATCACAGACCTCATTCCATAGCTCATCAGGCACTCTATCTATCAGATCTAGGCCCTTAAATCTATTTCTCACTTCCACTGTATAAGCATAAGGGATTTGATTTAGGTC
>NW_011463118.1:0-568 GCF_000754665.1 Bison bison bison | reverse complement strand
CAAGGCTCACACTGACACATACATCAATCCAGACAGACAAGACAAGACATCTTCCAGTGTTCCGCCTGAGATGGAAAAGATTTCTTTGAGCCGTTTTTTCTGGGGAGTGGGGGGTGGGGCTGGCGGCCAGGCAGGCTTTGGGAAGGAGCTCCTGGTTTGGAATTGCATATGAAAATAACCAGCTTTCCGGGTTCCAAGGAATCAAGTTTCCTTGGAAACCAACTTTTGTCCGGTTCTATAGAATATCATGGCCCTCCTAGGTCAGGTCATCTTTCCTTTCCGTAGTCCTCGTTTGATCCCTGAATTCTAGACAGCTTGGATTGCCTCTGTGGGCTGGATGTATTGTCCTCCCGTTTCACCGGGCGGCGGGAGCGAGGTCCCAGAGGCTCTCCTGGAACCGGGCGTGGGGGCGGGGCTCACCGGGAGCCCGTGGTGAAGGTGGGCAGCGCACCGGGAGCGCGCCCGGGGCGGGGCGAAGCCGGGCGGCGCGGGTCGGGAACCGGGTCGCGGCGGGGATAGGGGGCGGGCCCAGTTGTGCTCCGGGGATCCCCACTGCGGCTGGGAAGGC
>NW_011463117.1:0-514 GCF_000754665.1 Bison bison bison | reverse complement strand
TCCAGGGTATCGAAGGAGAGACGGCGTAGGCGAGGATCAGGATACAATAGCTTCAATTAGATATTAATTAAAGATATAAAGAGTAATAGGATGAGGATAGCTCAGTAGGAAAATTCAGTGGAGAAAAGAGGCTGAGTAGCTTGGTTTACGCGGGAGACCATAAAACTTCAAGACAAGAAGTTTGCACCACTTACGTAGGCCGCAGGCGTCCTTCCGTTCTCCCGAAGGAGAGGAGACACTGAGGCCTCCCCGGTCGGATCTTAGAAGCCCAGGCATAATTAGTAAGCATGGTGGGTTCCGCGCTCCAGATGGAGACTCAACCAGAGTGAGAGAGAGAGCGACATGGGGAGACCAGTATTTCGAGGAACTGACCCCAATTCTTTATTTTCCAGAGTCTGTTTTTATACACTAAGATGTTATACAAAAGTCACGTGGGGACAGCAGTCCTGACTTTGATTAAAGTCAGGTGCTTCACACAAATGTATACAGAGGTCTTAGGGGTGTTACATCATCT
>NW_011463116.1:0-505 GCF_000754665.1 Bison bison bison | reverse complement strand
TAGGGGGAGGGCGGTCAGTGGCACATTTGATGACGTAAATGCGGTCATGGGGACAGATACTCCACGTCGGCAGCTGCCAGTCTCTCCTTAGACCTACGGATTCACAGAGCTCCACATTCACAGATTCCACACAGTCTATTGTTACTCAATTTTACACTTACCTCATTCCCTCAGCTGCCAGCTTTACGAGAAAGAGGTAGGAGATGACAAAACCACCATCAAATGTGAGCCCTCGAGATCAGACGAGATCAGGCGCGTTGAGGGTGGTATGGCCGTAGAAGGAGGCGGCTGCCGCCGGGCGCCCTAAGAGCCCTGTGCTGTGCCTCCCTTTCGCTCTGACCTGCCAGTCGGGCCAGCAGGCCGCACCTCACCATGGGGGCGCGCGCTGTACTTGAGCCGAACGACGCGCGACCAGACTCCGCCGGCCAATGCCGCTACGCCCCCAAACACTGCCACCCCGCGGCCAGCAAACGCCTGGCCAGGTTCGGCAGCCCGGAGGGCTTCC
>NW_011463115.1:0-509 GCF_000754665.1 Bison bison bison | reverse complement strand
CCCTTACCTACTGTGTCCCTGGCAGTGTATTGATTAATATAATTGGTGTAGTAGTAGCTTTAATGTTTGTAACCTTGGACCTTGAGTTAATTCTTTTCTTGTTATAGCCCACCACACCTTTGCCCTATAGGAATGCAACTTTATCTAATGCTTTTGGAGGGTGGCGCCTGACTAATCACCTTCAGAGAAAAATAAGTTTTCTAAAGAAAGGGTCTTAAAATGTTAACAGGCCTCCGGGCCAGAAGATGATGCAAATCACCTAAACTTTTGCATATAATAAGTTTGTAGGAAGAAGGCCTGGCTTACTGCATGACTCTATCCCTTCCCCCCATTATCCTCTATGCATAACTTGAGGTATAAAAACTACTTTGGAAAATAAAGTGCGGGCCTTGTTCACCGAAACTTGGTCTCCCCATGTCGTTCTTTCTCTCACCTTCTGGCTGAATTATTCAGCCTCTTTTCTCCACTGAATTTCCTCACTGAGCTATCCTTATTTAACCACTCTATAT
>NW_011463114.1:0-571 GCF_000754665.1 Bison bison bison | reverse complement strand
CTTGAAATTAAAAATGGAATCACAGATAAATAGCCTGGAGACAAGGATTGAGAAGATGCAAGAAAGGTTTAACAAGGACCTAGAAGAAATAAAAAAGAGTCAATATATAATGAATAATGCAATAAATGAAATTAAAAAACACTCTGGAGCCAACAAATAGTAGAATAACAGAGGTAGAAGATAGGATTAGTGAATTAGAAGATAGAATGGTAGAAATAAATGAAGCAGAGAGGATAAAAGAAAAACGAATTAAAAGAAATGAGGACAATCTCAGAGACCTCCAGGACAATATTAAACGCTACAACATTCGAATCATAGGGGTTCCAGAAGAAGAAGACAAAAGGAAAGACCATGAGAAAATACTTGAGGAGATAATAGTTGAAAACTTCCCTAAAATGGGGAAGGAAATAATCACCCAAGTCCAAGAAACCCAGAGAGTCCCAAACAGGATAAACCCAAGGAGAAACACCCCAAGACACATATTAATCAAATTAACAAAGATCAAACACCAAGAACAAGTATTAAAAGCAGCAAGGGAAAAACAACAAATAACACACAAGGGAATTCCCAT
>NW_011463113.1:0-577 GCF_000754665.1 Bison bison bison | reverse complement strand
GAGCTCCCCGACTCCCATTCCGGCAGGAAGAGGAGGATAAAGGGCCCCATCCCCAGCCCCCCGCCAACCCCCCACCCCCCCACCCCCCACCCCCACCCCCCTTCCAAACAACACCATCTTCCCAGAGAAGAGAAGGGAGAAGCCACGTGTGTGCCAAAGGAGCAAAACGAACAAACGATGCCCCTTTGGGCACAGCCGACTCCTGGGAACCGTGGCCCCAGCCGGCCGGTCCCTGCCGTTCTCGGTGGTGGGTGGACACGTTTGCCGTGAACCCGTGGCCGAGGCGATCCACGGATCCCCCGAGACGTGACCCGGACCCCAGGGACCCGAGGGCGAACGTACCGCGTGAGGTGCTGGAGGAGCCGGACGAAGCCATGGTGGGAGAGCCGCACGGACGCTGCAGACTGCTGGCCTAGTGGGCCGGGACCCAGCCGCTCAGGACTTTGGAGAGCGGGAGGCGGCTCCGCCCCTATTTATGTAAATAGGGGTGGGTGCGTAGATGGAGGGGACGCCCCTGGCCTCTTTCGCAGGAGAGACCCTGGACAAGAATCCAGTGGAGCCAGTGGGCTTCCACGGG
>NW_011463112.1:0-519 GCF_000754665.1 Bison bison bison | reverse complement strand
AACCAGTCCATTCTGAAGGAGATCAGCTGTGGATTTCTTTGTAAGGAATGATGCTAAAGCTGAAACTCCAGTACTTTGGCCACCTCATGCGAAGAGTTGATTCACTGGAAAAGACCCTGATGCTGGGAGGGGATTGGGGGGCAGGAGGAGCAGGGGACAACAGAGGATGAGATGGTTGGATGGCATCACTGACTCGATGGACGTGAGTCTGGGTGAACTCCGGGAGTTGGTGATGGACAGGGAGGCCTGGTGTGCTGCGATTCATGGGGTCGCAAAGAGTCAGACACGACTGAGCGACTGATCTGATCTGTGGTAAGTTAAATATATGTACTATAAACCATGAAGCAATGAGTAAAATAAAGAGCCAAAGAGTTATATATAATAATAAAGAAGATAAATCATAAAAAGAAAGCATAGAGAAAAGAGTTAACCAAAAAAAATGATAAGACAAATAGAAAACAAATAACATGATAGGTTTAAAATTAAACAATTACATAAAATCTTCTAAATACTCCAAAT
>NW_011463111.1:0-516 GCF_000754665.1 Bison bison bison | reverse complement strand
GGAAACCCTGGCTTCCCTCGGACTTGTGCAGGTGACCTCAGGGGGGCTTCTCATGGCGGCTCTGAGAAGTCAGGGAAACTGGAGGTGGGGGCGGGCCTCTCGGGACTGCACGGGTTTTGGTGCATTGGAAGAGGGCCTCATCTCCAGTTGAGGCAGGAACCTCAGGGTTCCTCTGATTTCAGACTCCGATCGCAGGGTCCCTGCAGACTGGGGACAGGAGAGTCAGGCCTCGTCTTGGGTTGAGGCATGGAACTCCGCTTGCCTCTCGAGGTGTCCCCGGGGAGAGAGGCCACTTGTCGAGCGGTATTTGGAACCTGGGGTTCTTTTCCGGACGATGCACGGGCGAGTCACTGCCCCTTCGTGTTGACTTCATTCACAGGGTGGAGTTCGGAGAGGTGTCCGTGCATCGGGTTCTTACCAAGAGGGGACCGGGAAATCGGGGTGCTTCGCAATGTGGAAGCACCCACGAGGCCACGTCTGGAATGTCGTCGTGAGACCGGCCTCATCCTGAGGTGC
>NW_011463110.1:0-500 GCF_000754665.1 Bison bison bison | reverse complement strand
GAGAAGGACATTACATAACGATAAAGGGATCAATTACTACAAGAAGATCTAACAACTATAAATATACCCAACATAGGAGCACCTAAATAATAAAGACAAATATTAACAAACATAAAGGAAAAATAACACAATAACACAAAAGAGAAGACTTTTAACTACCCCACCTTACATCCATAGTCAGATCACCCAGACAGAAAATACAATAAGGAAACAACTGGCCTCAAAAACAACATTAGGTGAAATGAACTTAACAGACACACACACACACACACACACACACACCATTCCATCCAAAAGCAGCAGGATGCACATTATTTTCAAGTACACAAGGAATATTCTCCAGGATAGATCACACAGTGGGCCACAAGACAAGCCTCAGTAAACTTAAAATTAAAATCCTATCCTGGATCTTTTCTGACAACACGCAAAGGGACTAGAAATCAACTACAAGGTGAAAAACAAACAAACAAAAAAAACCCAGCAATCACCACTAACACATA
>NW_011463109.1:0-516 GCF_000754665.1 Bison bison bison | reverse complement strand
AAACGTGGGGCCAAAGTACTGCCCGGAGCTCACTGATCAGGGGCTGGTTCCCCTGCGCTGCGGCTGTGCTAGGGAGCCCAAACGCACAGGGGGAAGCCCGCACAGCACATCCAGCTGCCTCGTAGGGCGGGAGGGCAGCTCCGAGGGAAGGCCCCGGTCTGGCAGGGCGCTTTTCTGGGCACACACGGAGCAACACTCTGGCTGTGGAGCTGCCTCCCCAAGCCAGGGGCACCGGGACCCTGATTCCCTCCGTGCGGCGCTTAGTCTGGGCGGGGAAGCACCAGCTTGGGAATGCAGCCTGGGGCGCTTCCTTTCCCTCGGAAAGAGCTCTCCCTGCGGGAGGCTTTGGCAGTGTGCACACCCCCAGCCCCTAAGCCCTCTGCAAGGACGCCTGGCTCCTAGGTCCGAAGGGAAGGCGAGAGCTGAGCTGAGGCAGCAGTCAGGCACCGGTCACGTCTCCCACACTCCCGCAGCCTGCTCCTTCCCGGGCGCGAACGCTAGAAGCTGGGCAGGGCT
>NW_011463108.1:0-503 GCF_000754665.1 Bison bison bison | reverse complement strand
TCAGGTCATCTTTCCTTTCCGTAGTCCTCGTTGGATCCCTGAATTCTAGACAGCTTGGATTGCCTCTGTGGGCTGGATGGATTGTCCTCCCGTTTCACCGGGCGGCGGAGCGAGGTCCCAGAGGCTCTCCTGGAACCCGGGCGTGGGCGCGGGGCTCACCGGGAGCCCGTGGTGAAGGTGGGCAGCGCACCGGGAGCGCGCCCGGGGCGGGGCGAAGCCGGGCGGCGCGGGTCGGGAATCGGGTCGTGGCGGGGATGGGGGGCGGTCCCAGTTGTGCTCCGGGGATCCCCACTGCGGCTGGGAAGGCACCGGGAGCATGGCAGGGGCGGGGCGGCGCGGGGCGGGGGTCGGCTCCTGGCGGCGGTGGGGGAGGGCTTCCCCGTTGTCCTCTCGGGGGTCGCCGTGGCGGCTGGGAACGCCCACTGCGTGCGCTCCTGGGTCCCCAAGGATCGGCATCCAGTGGGCGCGGCGGAGGGGTGCGGACCACAGGTCAGGGAACTGGG
>NW_011463107.1:0-543 GCF_000754665.1 Bison bison bison | reverse complement strand
TTCTTCGTGAGACCGGCCTCATCCTGAGGTGCGACCGGAAGGTCGGGAACCCCTTCCAGACAAAGCAGGGGAGTCGACCCTCCTGTCCAGATCAGGAGGGGAGAAAGGGCTCAGAGGAGGGGGTGCCGGAAAACCTCAGTGTTCCTCTCGAGGGAGACCGGGATTTCGGGGAACTTTGTGGGTCGCATCAAGGGTGCCCAGTGCCCTTTCGACCTCCTGTTCCTAACGTGGGACTTCTCCTGAGACGCTGTAGCGGGAAAGGGCTTCATCTTGCGATGACGGGGGAGCCACGTGGTTTTTCTCGAGTTACGGCGGGATTCTCGAGTTACGACGGGGAATTCAGGCTGCCTCTTGTGTTGGCCCAGGCAAGTCCAATCTTCCACTCGAGTTGCGAAGGAAAGCTGGGGATTGCTCTCGAGTGACTACAGGGCCAAGAGACCTCATCTAGGCTCGTGTCCAGAAGCCAATGTTCCTCTCCAGGGGCGACAGGGATCTAGGGGTTGCATTCCAGACGCACCCGGGCAGAGAGGCATTCATCTCGAG
>NW_011463106.1:0-516 GCF_000754665.1 Bison bison bison | reverse complement strand
GCGACACAGGGCTACATCTTGCGATGACGGGGGAACCACGTGGTTTTTCTCGAGGTGTAGCAGGATTCTCGAATTACGACGGGGAATTCAGGATGCCTCTTGTGTTGGCCCAGGGAAGTCAATCTTCCATTCGAGTTGCGAAGGAAAGCTGGGGATTTCTCTCAAGTGACTGCAGGGCCAATAGACCTCATCTAGGCTTGTGTCCAGAAGCCAATGTTCCTCTCCAGGGGTGACAGGGATCTCAGGGTTGCATTTCAGACACACCCGGGGAGACAGGCATTCATGTCGAGTGGAAGCAAAGAACCCCGCTCTGCTCTCGAGTCGCGACGGGTATCTCTTGGAGCTCAGTGGGTGGACTAAAGGGAGTCAAGCCTCCTGAGGCGTTGGAGAGAGATCGAGAGATTGGTCTCTAGGCCATACAGGAGACGAAGGCCCTCAACTCGCGATGACGGGGGAGGCTCAGGGTTGTTCTCGAGTGGCGGCCCCAGTGTGCGGTTTCTCGCGAGGTACAACGGC
>NW_011463105.1:0-516 GCF_000754665.1 Bison bison bison | reverse complement strand
GCATATGGAAGTTTGCAGGAGAAAGCCTGGTTTGCTGCAAGAGTCACCCTTCCCCCATTATCCTCTATGCATAACTTAAGGTATAAAAACTATTTTGAAAAATAAAGTGCGGGCCTTGTTCCGAAAACTTGGTCTCACCATGTCGTTCTTTCTCTTACCTTCTGGCTGAATTATTCAGCCTCTTTTCTACACTGAATTTCCTCACTGAGCTATCCTCATTCTATTACTCTTTATATCCTTAATTAACATTTAATTAAGCAGTTGTTTCCTGATCTTCGCCTACACCGTCTCTCCTTCGAATACCCTGGATCAGCCGGGGCTGGTCCCCGGCACCCTACTATGGCTCGAGAGCAATGACGTGCTCGCCCTCGCCACTCGCATGGAGACCCGACTTCCCTGGCGCCCCACGAGAGGCTCACTGACCTCGCCGTCGTACCTCGTGAGAAACCGCACACTGGGGCCGCCGCTCGAGAACAACCCCGAGCCTCCCCCGTCATCGCGAGATGAGGGCCTTCG
>NW_011463104.1:0-530 GCF_000754665.1 Bison bison bison | reverse complement strand
CCCAGAGATAAATCCACGCACATATGGACACCTTATCTTTGACAAAGCAGGCAAGAATATACAATGGATTAAAGACAATCTCTTTAACAAGTGGTGCTGGGATATCTGGTCAACCACTTGTAAAAGAATGAAACTAGACCACTTTCTAACACCATACACAAAAATAAACTCAAAATGGATTAAAGATCTAAATGTAAGACCAGAAACTATAAAACTCCTAGAGGAGAACATAGGCAAAACACTCTCCGACATACATCACAGCAGGATCCTCTATGACCCAACTCCCAGAATATTGGAAATAAAAGCAAAAATAAACAAATGGGACCTAATTAACCTTAAAAGCTTCTGCACATCAGAGGAAACTATTAGCAAGGTGAAAAGACAGCCTTCAGAATGGGAGAAAATTATAGCAAATGAAGCAACCGACAAACAACTAATCTCAAAAATATACAAGCAACTCCTGCAACTCAACTCCAGAAAAATAAACGACCCAATCAAAAAATGGGCCAAAGAACTAAATAGACATTTCT
>NW_011463103.1:0-543 GCF_000754665.1 Bison bison bison | reverse complement strand
GCGCCCCCACCAAAGTTCCCCGGCCATCCCGGTCTCCCTGGAGAGGAACACCGAGGTTTTCCGGCACTAGTTCCTCTGAGCCCCTTCCTACCCTCCTGATCTCCACAGGGAGGTTCCGACTCCCCTGCTTTGTCTGGAAGGGGTTCCCGACCTTCCGGTCGCACCTCAGGATGAGGCCGGTCTCATGGGTGCTTCCACATTGCGAAGCACCCCGATTTCCCTGTCCCCTCTTGGTAAGAACCCGATGCCCGGACACCTCTCCGAACTCCACCCTGTGAATGAAGTCAACACGAAGGGGCAGTGACTCGCCCGTGCATCGTCCGGAAAAGACACCCAGATTCCAAATACCGCTCGACAAGTGGCCTCTCTCCCCGGGGACACCTCGAGAGGCAAGCGGAGTTCCATGCCTCAACCCAAGACGAGGCCTGACTCTCCTGTCCCCAGTCTGCAGGGACCCTGCGATCGGAGTCTGAAATCAGAGGAACCCTGAGGTTCCTGCCTCAACTGGAGATGAGGCCCTCTTCCAATGCACCAAACCACGTG
>NW_011463102.1:0-523 GCF_000754665.1 Bison bison bison | reverse complement strand
CTGGGGATTGCTCTCGAGTGACTGCAGGGCCAATAGACCTCATCTAGGCTTGTGTCCAGAAGCCAATGTTCCTCTCCAGGGGCGACCGGGATCTCGGGGTTGCATTCCAGACGCACCCGGGGAGACAGGCATTCATCTCGAGTGGGAGCAAAGAACCCCGCTCTGCTCTCGAGTCGCGACGGGTATCTCTTGGAGCTCACTGGGTGGACTAAAGGGAGTCAAGCCTCCTGAGGCCTTTGGAGAGAGGTTGCGAGGTTGGCCTCTAGGCCATGCAGGAGACGAAGGCCCTCATCTCCGCGATGACGGGGGAGTCTCGGGGTGGTTCTCGAGCGGCGGCCCCAGGGTGCGGTTTCTCACGAGGTACGACGGCGAGGTCAGTGAGCCTCTCGTGGGGCGCCAGGGAAGTCGGGTCTCCATGCGAGTGGCGAGGGGGAGCGCGTCATTGCTCTCGAGTCATGGTAGGGGAACCTGGCCTCGAGACGTTTGGAAGAAGGTCTCTCGAGGTCTTTCTCGGGTTGAGGCA
>NW_011463101.1:0-535 GCF_000754665.1 Bison bison bison | reverse complement strand
AAAAGTGGAAGTAGCCTACGGTCCAGCAGTCCGACTCCCAGGCATAGATCCACCCACGGTATAAGTGACAAGATAGATGCCCCGTTTGGGCACGTCTATCTGTGCGTGCGCGCGCACATGCGCATGCGCGATCGCCTGCGAGGCAGGGGGTGGGGCGGGGGCGGGGGCGGGGGCTCTGGCTGGAGTCGGTGCAAGCCCCGGGATTGCCTGAGGCAAGCCAAAGGAGCCCCAGGTGGAGAAGGGACTGCCGGTCGTCGGGTGTCCTGGAAGCCGAATGCGAATGCGGAGGGGCTCGCGGGCCGCGCGGAGGCAAGCCAGGTCTGCAGCGGGAGTCGGGGCCCCGGCCAGCCGCTCCCCGCGGCCCGGGAGGGGCTGGGGCTGCGGGGGGGATCCAAGAATCGGGACGCGCGGCGGGGGCTAAAGGACCTCTTCTGGTAGGCAAAAAGCCTCGAGCACCCGGGATTCCCAGGTGGTCTCCCATCCAAGATTCTAACCAGGCCCGACCCTGCTTAGCTTCCGAGATCAGACGAGATCG
>NW_011463100.1:0-509 GCF_000754665.1 Bison bison bison | reverse complement strand
CTCTTTGTGTCTGCCCCTCTACTCCTTTCTTCCTGGACGCCTTAGGGTTTATTCATGGAGATTTGAAATAAAGTGCACAAAAGTCATATGTGTTGAATCAAGATTTTGCATTTAACCATCTCTCAAAAAGGAAGAGAGCTTCACCTGCACTTGTTTCTTTCAAAACCGTCAATTGCTTTTCAATTCTGGGGTTTCTCTCTTGCCTTGTTCAGTTAGCCTTAACAGTAAAAATCAACGAAATCTACATAAAGATTCAAAGATACCAACAAAGGACAGCTTCTGTTTTTGAAATCATCTTTCCATTTAGTAGAACACGAGCTCTATTCTTTGTATTTTGCCTAGGGAATTAGCAATGTCCTGGTTCAGATGGCAAGGCATCCGCGCGCAGGAGACTGGGGTTTGATCCCTGGGTCGGGAAGATCCCGCCGGAGAAGGAAATGGCAACCCACTCCCAGTATCCTCGCCTGGGAAATGCCACGGACAGAGGAGCCTGATGGGCCGCAGTCCAT
>NW_011463099.1:0-525 GCF_000754665.1 Bison bison bison | reverse complement strand
TAAAATGCACTGTGACAGAATAAAAAAATGCTATCATGTTCAAAATGTGAGTTTAGTACACTTCCTCTTTTTTTTCTACTAAAAACTTATTTTAATTTTCCCAAGCTTACTAGAGGAAGAATAAAATATTTTTGTCTCTAAGAAATAAAAGGGATTTAAAAACACTGTCCACAAAGCTCCACAACAGTACTCTATACACTAAGAAAAACTGAATACTCTTTTCCAAAAAAATCAATACCAGTACCATAAATGTTGTCCTTGATTAGCTGAAAACAGGTATGATCTCTTAAGAGTTGTTTTTAAGAGTGTAAAAGAGGCATTCCTTTAACAATTATTATGTACAAGTCTAGGACTTGTAAGCTTTTTAATTCCCCACCAAAAGAACATGTATTAGGGAGAGAATCCATTACTAAGTTGTTAATATTCTGAAGTATTTAATACCTACTTAAAGCAAATTTAAGCATCTATGCAAAAATACAGAAAAGAGAATTCTGAAACGACCGTTTCACCTAAATACTAAGTAGC
>NW_011463098.1:0-524 GCF_000754665.1 Bison bison bison | reverse complement strand
AAGTACCAGACCACCTGACCTGCCTCTTGAGAAACCTATAATGCAGGTCAGGAAAGCAACAGTTAGAACTGGACATGGAACAACAGACTGGTTTTCCAAATAGGAAAAGGAGTACGTCAAGGCTGTATATTGTCACCCTGCTTATTTAACTTATATGCAGAGTATATAATGAGAAACGCTGGACTGGAAGAAACACAAACTGGAATCAAGATTGCCGGGAGAAATCTCAGTAACCTCAGATATGCAGATGACACCACCCTTATGGCAGAAAGTGAAGAGGAACTCAAAAGCCTCTTGATGAAAGTGAAAGAGGAGAGTGAAAAAGTTGGCTTAAAGCTCAACATTCAGAAAATGAAGATCATGGCATCTGGTCCCATCACTTCACGGGAAATAGAGGGGGAAACAGTGGAAACAGAGTCAGACTTTATTTTTTTGGGCTCCAAAATCACTACAGATGGTGACTGCAGCCATGAAATTAAAAGGCGCTTACTCCTTGGAAGGAAGGTTATGGCCAACCTAGACAG
>NW_011463097.1:0-521 GCF_000754665.1 Bison bison bison | reverse complement strand
CAATGGACATGAATTTGAGCAAACTCTGCGAGATAGTGAAGGATAGGGAAGCCTAGTGTGCTGCTAGTGGTAAAGAACCTGCCTGTCAGTGCAGGAGACATAAGAGACAGGGGTTCGATCCCTGGTTTGGGAAGATCTCCCTGGAGGAGGGGCAGGCAACCCACTCCAGTATTCTTGCCTGGAGAGTCCCATGGACAGAGGAGCCTGGCAGGCTACAGTGCATGGGGTCACAAAGAGTTAGATACGACTGAAGCTACTGAGCACACACACAAATAAAGTAAGTGTCTTACAAAGTTTAAAATTAATGGGACCAATCACTACTGACATTAAACAGCCATGAATTTGGTATGTTTGTAAACTAGGATTAATGATTTGTAATGGCATTTCATTATCCTTTCATTTATTTCAAAATTTCCCCATAAAATTAATTAATTAATTAAAAATTTCCCCAGCTGTCAGCAACCTGGGATACCAGTAAGAGTGCTGACTTGATGTTGTTGTTTAGTCATTAAGTCACGTCT
>NW_011463096.1:0-557 GCF_000754665.1 Bison bison bison | reverse complement strand
CTAGAAAGGCCTCGCCTTTGGGCTCAAGGCCTTGACCGCTCCACCCCTTTGCTGAAAGGTCAGAGCCGCGCGGTTTTCCCAAGCAGCCTAGTGTCCGCTGCAAGTCCAAGGGCCAGAACCCTGAACTCTGGCCGGCTGGCCCAGCCCTGCCTCTGGCACTTTGGAGGCCAGCGGGCCCTTGACCACCTGCTGGGATGGGAAAGGGAAGGGTCCACGAATTGCACCCTAGAAACTTCGTAGGGTGCATGGGTTTCAAAACCCGGTGGCCGCCCAGGCAGCAAACAAGGGAGGAGGGCACCCTGCTGCCCTTTCATGGCAGCATCTGTGGCTGTCCTGCTGAGGGGGCCTTTCCATGGGGACCGTGTGCAGTACAAGTTTGGTGTTTTGGAACCGAATAATTAGAACGTGTAAAAATTGTAAATGATGTGGTGGTTTGATTCAAACAAAACAAAACAAAACAAAACAAAACACCAAGCTCCAAGTTTTTTGCAAATTTAGGTCTTAATATTGAAGGCCTGTTTTCCTTCCACTGTGGCATTGTACGAAGAAATGTGCAG
>NW_011463095.1:0-509 GCF_000754665.1 Bison bison bison | reverse complement strand
GCTGGAATCAAGATTGCCGGGAGAAAGATCAATAACCTCAGATATGCAGATGACACCACCCTTACGGCAGAAAGTGAAGAGGAACTAAAAAGCCTCTTGATGAAAGTGAAAGTGGAGAGTGAAAAAAGTGGGCTTAAAGCTCAACATTCAGAAAACGAAGATCATGGCATCTGGTCCCATTACTTCATGGGAAATAGATGGGGAAACAGTGGAAACAGTGTCAGACTTTATTTTTCTGGGCTCCAAAATCACTGCAGATGGTGACTGCAGCCATGAAATTAAAAGACGCTTACTCCTTGGAAGGAAAGTTATGACCAACCTAGATAGCATATTGAAAAGCAGAGACATTACTTTGCCAACAAAGTTCCGTCTAATCAAAGCTATGGTTTTTCCTGTGGTCATGTATGGATGTGAGAGTTGGACTGTGAAGAAGGCTGAGCGCCGAAAAATTGATGCTTTTGAACTGTGGTGTTGGAGAAGACTCTTGAGAGTCCCTTGGACTGCAAGGA
>NW_011463094.1:0-532 GCF_000754665.1 Bison bison bison | reverse complement strand
TTCTTGGCCCCCGGAGGAGAAGAATTCAATCCGGGGCCAGAGACGAGGCTTGATCGCTCAGAGCTTTTGTGTAATAAAGTTTTATTAAAGTATAAAGGAGATAGAGAAAGCTTCTGACATAGGCATCAGAAGGGGGTAGAAAGAGTACCTGCCTGCTAGTCTTCAGCTGGGTGTTATATAGTCACTAGCAGTCTGTTAATGAAAGAAAGGAATGTCTTAAAATTCAGAATGGCACTAGGCCCCTCACCCATAAGATGCATTTTGGGATAGTCTTGGTGCCAAATGGTTTATCCTGGGCCATAAAATGATTAACTTGAATCTTGAAGAAGGGCAGATCACCATACAAATAGTTTCATTTACATAGATTAGGGGAACAATATCCATACTGGTTTGTCAAGTAGGTTCTGGGCCAAGAGGGGAACCAACTTGGAGACAGAGTTTGGGGTAAAGGCATAGTACATTAGCATAGCTTAAGATGAACATTTCCATAAGAAAAAGGCATTGATTATCTCTAGGCTCGAGAATAGCTAAC
>NW_011463093.1:0-570 GCF_000754665.1 Bison bison bison | reverse complement strand
TTGCCTGGGCCAACACAAGAGGCAGCCTGAATTCCCGTCGTAATTCGAGAATCCCGCCGTAACTCGAGAAAAACAACGTGGCTCCCCCGTCATCGCAAGATGAAGCCCTTTCCCGCTACAGCGTCTCAGGAGAAGTCCCACGTTAGGAACTGGAGGTCGAAAGGGCACTTGGCACCCTTGATGCGACCCACAAAGTTCCCCGAAATCCCGGTCTCCCTCGAGAGGATCACTGAGGTTTTCCGGCTACCCCCTCCTCTGAGCCCTTTCTCCCCTCCTGATCTGGACAGGAGGGTCGACTCCCCTGCTTTGTCTGGAAGGGGTTCCCGACCTTCCGGTCGCACCTCAGGATGAGGCCGGTCTCTCGAAGACATTCCAGACGTGGCCTCGTGGGTGGTTCCACATTCCGTAGGACCCCGATTTCCCGGTCCCCTCTTGAGAAGAACCCGATGCCCGGACACCTCTCCGAACTCCACCCTGTGAATGAAGTCAACACGAAGGGGCAGGTTTTCCGTGCATCGTTCGGAAAAAACCCCAGGTTCCAAATACAGCTCGACAAGCGGCCTCTCTCCA
>NW_011463092.1:0-534 GCF_000754665.1 Bison bison bison | reverse complement strand
ACACTGGATTCTGGACCAAGCCTAGATGAGGTCTATTGGCCCTGCAGTCACTCGAGAGCAATCCCCAGCTTTCCTTCGCAACTCGAATGGAAGATTGGACTTCCCTGGGCCAACACAAGAGGCATCCTGAATTCCCCTTCGTAACTCGAGAATCCTGCCGCAACTCGAGAAAATCCACGTGGTTCCCCCGTCATCGCAAGATGAAGCCCTTTCCCGCTACAGTGTCTCAGGAGAAGTCCCACGTGAGGTATTGGAGGTCGAAACGGTATTTGGCACCCTTTGTGGCGACCCACAAAGTTCCCCGACATCCCGGTCTCCCTTGAGAGGAACACCGAGGTTTTCCGGCACCACTTCCTCTGAGCCCCTTCTACCCTCCAGATCTGGACAGGAGGGTCGACTCCCCTGCTTTGTCTGGAAGGGGTTCCCGACCTTCCGGTCGCACCTCAGGATGAGGCCGGTCTCACGACGACATTCCAGACGTGGCCTCGTGGGTGGTTCCACATTCCGAAGGACCCCGATTTCCCGGTCCCCTCT
>NW_011463091.1:0-515 GCF_000754665.1 Bison bison bison | reverse complement strand
GAGACCTTCTTCAACACGTCTCGAGGCCAGATTCCCCTACTATGACTTGAGAGCAATGACGCGCTCCCCCTCGCCATTCGCATGGAGACCCGACTTCCTTGGAGCCCCACGAGAGATTCAATGACCTCGCCGACGTACCTCGGGAGAAACCGCACACTGGGCCGCCGCTCGACAACAACCCCGAGCTCCCCCGTCATCGCGACTTGAGGGCCTTCGTCTCCTGTATGGCCTAGAGACCAATCTCTCGACCTCTCTCCAAACGCCTCAGGAGGCTTGACGCCCTTTAGTCCACCCAGTGAGCTCCAAGAGATACCCGTCGCGACTCGAGAGCAGAGCGGGGTTCTTTGCTTCCACTCGAGATGCATGCCTGTCTCCCCGGGTGCGTCTGGAATGCAACCCCGAGATCCCTTTCGCCCCTGGAGAGGAACACTGGCTTCTGGACACAAGCCTAGATGAGGTCTGTTGGCCCTGCAGTCACTCGAGAGCAATCCCCAGCTTTCCTTCGCAACTCGAAT
>NW_011463090.1:0-512 GCF_000754665.1 Bison bison bison | reverse complement strand
GGCAGCGCTGCATGATGAGCCATCCGAGGCAAGGACCCCGCCACCCCCTTCCCATCCCTGGTTGGCACCTTGTGAGGCCCCTGCCCCCTCACACTGTGGTCCTGAGGTGGGTTTGGAACAAAGCGCTGATAGATTGCTTTACGTCTCCCCATTTTCCTTTTCTGGCTAAGAGTTTACTTTGAAGGCATGCTTTTTTCCTTAACCAATTTTGATTATTTGTGGCCTACTGTGAGCTCCAGCATGGTACTAATTAGCACAGTTTTGAAATCGTCCTACGAGTAAATGGATACACATATCCATCAGCTTATAGTGAGAAGAATTCTCATTGGGAGTTTAAGTGCCTTTATCTTTTCGCCTCATTCATGCCATGTATTTGTTCATACATGTCTGTGTTTTGAGCTTCCACATTCAGTGAGCAGTTAGTTTGGGCCAGACATGGTCAGAAGTAGGACTCCAGCAGTGAATTAAAAACCGTGTGTGTCCTTTATCCACTGCTACGTAACGAATCATTG
>NW_011463088.1:0-504 GCF_000754665.1 Bison bison bison | reverse complement strand
GACTCCCCCGTCATCGCGGAGATGAGGGCCTTCGTCTCCTGCATGGCCTAGAGGCCAACCTCGCAACCTCTCTCCAAACCCCTCAGGAGGCTTGACTCCCTTTAGTCCACCCAGTGAGCTCCAAGAGATACCCGTCGCGACTCGAGAGCAGAGCGGGGTTCTTTGCTTCCACTCGAGATGAATGCCTGTCTCCCCGGGTGCGTCTGGAATGCAACCCCGAGATCCCGGTCGCCCCTGGAGAGGAACATTGGCTTCTGGACACAAGCCTAGTTGAGGTCTATTGGCCCTGCAGTCACTCGAGAGCAATCCCCAGCTTTCCTCCGCAACTCGAATGCAAGATTGGACCTCCCTGGGCCAACACAAGAGGCATCCTGAATTCCCCGTCGTAACTCCGAGAATCCCGCCGCAACTCGAGAAAACCACGTGGTTCCCCCGTCATCGCAAGATGAAGCCCTTTCCCGCTACAGCGTCTCAGGAGAAGTCCCACGTGAGGAATTGGAGGTC
>NW_011463087.1:0-516 GCF_000754665.1 Bison bison bison | reverse complement strand
GTTTGAATGAGTTCTGGAAGTTGGTGATGGACAGGGAGTCCTGGCCTGCTGCAATTTATGGGGTTGCAGAATCGGACATGACTGAGAGACTTAACTGAACTGAACTGAACTGAAAATTGTAAAAGTAAAAACAAAAATGTAAGTGAGGTAAATACGGCAAATTGAGGCAAAAAGTAGAAATATTGGATGGAGAAGGTTAGAGGATGAAATTGGATGCTGAAAATATAACAAGCAAAATTGTAACTGCAGGGCCTAACGAGGTCAAAATGACTTCCACATTGTTACCCTGCATTATTTTCATTTTAGCAAATCACAGAATAGTTTTACATGCAAAATAGTCTAAGATGCCATGGGATCCAGAACAACGTTATGTATAGCAAAGCATTCTGACTTAAAATGTCACTAGACTGAAATCATTCAACTACAAAATAACTTCCAACCTTAAGCCTAAAAACAAATATCAGAGAACTCTGTGCAGTTCGTAGGTTTCCTTCTGTGAGTCCTTTGGTTTTATTT
>NW_011463086.1:0-541 GCF_000754665.1 Bison bison bison | reverse complement strand
AGGTCAGGGGAAACTGGGAGGTGGGAGGGGGCCGTCTCGGGACTCCACGGGGTTTGGTGCATTGGAAGAGGGCCTCATCTCCAGTTGAGGCAGGAACCTCAGGGTTCCTGTGATTTCAGACTCCGATCGCAGGGTCCCTGCAGACTGGGGACAGGAGAGTCAGGGCCTCGTCTTGGGTTGAGGCATGGAACTCCGCTTGCCTCTCGAGGTGTCCCCGGGGAGAGAGGCCACTTGTCGAGCTGGATGTGGAACCTGGGGTTTTTTCCGGACGATGCACGGGCGAGTCACTGCCCCTTCGTGTTGACTTCATTCACAGGGTGGAGTTCGGATAGGTGCCCGGGCATCGGGTTCTTATCAAGAGGGGACCGGGAAATCGAGGTGCTTCGCAATGTGGAAGCACCCACGAGGCCACGTCTGGAATGTCGTCGTGAGACCGGCCTCATCCTGAGGTGCGACCGGAAGGTCGGGAACCCCTTCCAGACAAAGCAGGGGAGTCGACCCTCCTGTCGAGATCAGGAGGGTAGAAGGGGCTCAGAGGAAG
>NW_011463085.1:0-561 GCF_000754665.1 Bison bison bison | reverse complement strand
TCTATTGGCCCTGCAGTCACTCGAGAGCAATCCCCAGCTTTCCTTCGCAACTCGAATGGAAGATTGGACTTCCCGGGCCAACACAAGAGGCATCCTGAATTCCCGGTCGTAACTCGAGAATCCCGCCGCAACTGGAGAAAAACCACGTGGTTCCCCCGTCATCGCAAGATGAAGCCCTTTCCCGCTACAGCGTCTCAGGAGAAGTCCCACGTTAGGAATAGAGGTCCAAACGGTACTTGGCACCCTTGAGGCGACCCACAAAGTTCCCCGACATCCCGGTCTCCCCCCGAGAGGAGCACCGAGGTTTTCCGACACCACTTCCTCTGAGCCCCTTCTACCCTCCTGATGTCGACAGGAGGGTCGACTCCCCTGCTTTGTCTGGAAGGGGTTCCCGACCTTCCGGTCGCACCTCAGGATGAGGCCGGTCTCACGACGACATTCCAGACGTGGCCTCGTGGGTGGTTCCACTTTCCGAAAGACCCCGATTTCCCGGTCCCCTCTTGATAAGAACCCGATGCCCGCACACCTCTGCGAACTGCACCCTGTGAGTGAAGTCAACAC
>NW_011463084.1:0-527 GCF_000754665.1 Bison bison bison | reverse complement strand
GCACCCACGAGGCCACGTCTGGAATGTCGTCGTGAGACCGGCCTCATCCTGAGGTGCGACCGGAAGGTCGGGAACCCCTTCCAGACAAAGCAGGGAGTCGACCCTCCTGTGGAGATCAGGAGGGTAGAAGGGGCTCAGAGGAAGTGGTGCCGGAAAACCTCGGTGTTCCTCTCCAGGGAGACCGGGATGCCGGGGAACTTTGTGGGGCGCATCAAGGGTGCCAAGTACCGTTTCGACCTCCAATTCCTAACGTGGGACTTCCCCTGAGAGGCTGTAGCGGGAAAGGGCTTCATCTTGCGATGACGGGGGAACCACGTGGTTTTTCTCGAGTTGCGGCGGGATTCTCGAGTTACGACGGGGAATTCGGGATGCCTCTTGTGTTGGCCCAGGCAAGTCCAATCTTCCACTCGAGTTGCGAAGGAAAGCTGGGGATTGCTCTCGAGTGACTGCAGGGCCAACAGACCTCATCTGGGCTTGTGTCCAGAAGCCAATGTTCCTCTCCAGGGGCGACCGGGATCTCGGGGTTG
>NW_011463083.1:0-522 GCF_000754665.1 Bison bison bison | reverse complement strand
GGGATTCACTCACATCCAGACAGAGCCCACGCCCAACATTGCACTTTTACCATATTTTGTTGAGCTGAAGTTTGATTTTTAGACATCTTTAACGCATTCTCTTGGAAGAATTTCGTTCTAAATGCTAAACACCACCAGGAGCCCTGAGCGAGTCCTCAATGAAGCTGGGTGGGGCCGAGAGCCCAGACCGCTCTGTCTGCCCCCCAGGTCCTGCCTCTCCTTTTGCCGGGCCTGGCAGAGGAAGCGCGGGAAGGAGCTGCCAGGCCAGGGCTTGGCGGCAAAGCTGCTTGTGCGCGGGACGCCAGAGCCGCGCCCTGGCACCTGGCAGGCAGCCCGGCCCCACCGTTGAGAAAATACCTGGAACAAAGGAGTCCTCCCGCCACGACTGGCCGCCTCTCCTGTGCCTGCAGCGCCCAGGCTGAGGAATCTGACCTCCGGGCCAGCCCAGGCCAGGTCCTTACGTGGCCTCAGGAGGCCCGGCCGGGAACACCGCCTGACTCTCTGCGGTGGGCATCCCAGGAG
>NW_011463082.1:0-514 GCF_000754665.1 Bison bison bison | reverse complement strand
GAGGCCGGTCTCACGACGACATTCCAGACGTGGCCTCGTGGGTGCTTCCACATTGCAAACGCACCCCGATTTCCCGGTCCCCTCTTGGTAAGAACCCGACTGCCCGGACACCTCTCCGAACTCCACCCTGTGAATGAAGTCAACACGAAGGGGCAGTGACTCGCCCGTGCATCGTCCGGAAAAGACCCCCAGGTTCCAAATACCGCTCGACAAGTGGCCTCTCTCCCCGGGGACACCTCGAGAGGCAAGCGGAGTTCCATGCCTCAACCCAAGACGAGGCCTGACTCTCCTGTCCCCAGTCTGCAGGGACCCTGCGATCGGAGTCTGAAATCAGAGGAACCCTGAGGTTCCTGCCTCAACTGGAGATGAGGCCCTCTTCCAATGCACCAAACCCCGTGGAGTCCCGAGAGGCCCCCCCCCACCTCCAGTTTCCCTGACTTCTCAGAGCCACCATGAGAAGCCCCCTGAAGTCACCTGCACAAGTCGAGGGAAGCCAGGGTTTCCTGCCTCAACC
>NW_011463081.1:0-530 GCF_000754665.1 Bison bison bison | reverse complement strand
CTGTGATGAACATTGTGGTACACGTGTCTCTTTCAATTCTGGTTTCCTTGGTGTGTATGCCCAGCAGTGGGATTGCTGGGTCATAATTAATCCTTTAATTTTCAATTTTACAACCTATTACCTTGCAAAATATGACCCTATTTTTAAAGCATATTTCATATTTTTAAAATATATTTTGTGATTGATTGTGTTTTGTATTTTTAATATTGTATTTCAGAGAGTCTACCCTCTACTCTAGATTTTTTTTTACTTAAATTAATTTACTTGTTTTAATTAGAGGCTAATTGCTGGGGACCAGCCCCAGCTGATCCAGGGTATTCGAAGGAGAGACGGCCTAGGCGACTATTTATATGCTAATTAGAGATATAGAGAACAATAGAATGAGGATAGCTCAGTAGGAAAATTCAGTGGAGAAAAGAAGCTGAGTAGCTTGGTTTACGCGGGAGACCAATAAAACTTCAAGACAAGAAGTTTGCACCACTTACGTAGGCCGCAGGCGCCCTCTCGAATAGCGGAAGGTGTCTCACCCT
>NW_011463080.1:0-508 GCF_000754665.1 Bison bison bison | reverse complement strand
TCCCCTGCTTTGTCTGGAAGGGGTTCCCGACCTTCCGGTCGCACCTCAGGATGAGGCCGGTCTCACGAAGACATTCCAGACGTGGCCTCGTGGGTGGTTCCACATTCCGTAGGACCCCGATTTCCCGGTCCCCTCTTGAGAAGAACCCGATGCCCGGACACCTCTCCGAACTCCACCCTGTGAATGAAGTCCACACGAAGGGGCAGTTTTTCCGTGCATCGTTCGGAAGAAAACCCCAGGTTCCAACTACAGCTCGATAAGCAGCCTCTCTCCCCGGGGACACCTCGAGAGGCAAGCGGAGTTCCATGCCTCAACCCAAGACGAGGCCTGACTCTCCTGTCCCCAGTCTGCAGGGACCCTGCGATCGGAGTCTGAAATCAGAGGTACCCTGCGGTTCCTGCCTCAACTGGAGATGAGGCCCTCTTCCAATGCACCAAACCCAGTGGCGTCCCGAGAGGCCCCTCCCACCTCCAGTTTCCCTGGCTTCTCAGAGCCACCATGAGAAGCC
>NW_011463079.1:0-556 GCF_000754665.1 Bison bison bison | reverse complement strand
CAGTAAGATTAGATCTCAATTACAGGAGAAAAACTATTAAAAATTACCAACATATGGAGGCTGAACAACACCCTGCTGAATAAACCAACAAATCAACAGAAAGAAATACAAAAAAAGAAAATACAAAATTTGCATACAAACTAATGAAAATGAAAACACAACAACTCAAAACCTGTGAGACACTTTAAAAGCAATCCTAAGGGGAAAGTTCATAGCAATACAGGCATACCTAAAGAAACAAGAACAAAGTCAAATAAATAACCTAACTCTACACCTAAAGCAACTAGAAAAGGAAGAAATGAAGAACCCCAGGGTTAGTAGAAGGAAAGAAATCTTAAAAATTAGGGCAGAAATAAATGCAAAAGAAACAAAAGAGACCATAGCAAAAATCAACAAAGCCAAAAGCTGGTTCTTTGAAAGGATAAATAAAATTGACAAACCATTAGCCAGACTCATCAAGAAACAAAGGGACAAAAATCAAATCAATAAAATTAGACATGAAAATGGAGAGATCACAACAGACAACACAGAAATACAAAGGATCATAAGAGACTAC
>NW_011463078.1:0-503 GCF_000754665.1 Bison bison bison | reverse complement strand
ATGGGGAGACCAAGTTTCGGTGAACAAGGCCCACACTTTATTTTTCCAAAGTAGTTTTTTATACCTTAAGTTATGCATAGAGGATAATGGGGAAGGGGTAGAGTCATGCAGTAAGCCAGGCTTTCTTCCTGCAAACTTATCATATGCAAAAGTTTAGGTGATTTGCATCATCTTCTGGCCCAGAGGCCTGTTAACATTTTAAGACCCTTTCTTCAGAAAACTTATTTTTCTCTAAAAGTGATTAGTCAAGCGCCACCCTCCAAAAGCATTAGATAAAGTTGCATTCCTATAGGGCAAAGGTGTGGTGGGCTATAACAAGAAAAAGAATTAACTCAAGGGTCCAAGGTTACAAACATTAAAGCTACTACTTACACCAATTATATTGATCAATACACTGCCAGGGACACAGCAGGTAAGGGATATGGAGACTTAGCAGCAAACATTGGCCCAACCAGTGAAAAACCCTTCACCAATACAATTTCTAATCAATCTTTTAACTGCTC
>NW_011463077.1:0-540 GCF_000754665.1 Bison bison bison | reverse complement strand
TGGGGAAGGGGTAGAGTCTTGCAGCAAACCAGGCTTTCTTCCTGCAAACTTATCATATGCAAAAGCTTAGGTGATTTGCATCATCTTCTGGCCCAGAGGCCTGTTAATATTTTAAGAACTTTTCTTCAGAAACTTATTTTTCTCTAAAGGTGGTTGGTCAGGAGCCACCGTCCAAAAAGCATTAGATAAAGTTGCATTCCTACAGAGCAAAGGTGTGGTGGGGTATAACAAGAAAAAGAATTAACTCAAGGGTCCCAGGTTACAAATATTAAAGCTACTACTTACACCAATTATATTAATCAATACACTGCCAGGGACACAGCAGGTAAGGGATATGGAACCTTAGCAGCAAACAATGGCCCAACAAGTGAAAAACCATTCACCAATACAATTTCTAATCAATCTTTTAACTACTCAAAAGAATCTGTGTTTAGACAGTTTAGAACATCTCCTGCTTCTCACAGTTGGGAGGCTCTGAACAGTCACATGTGGCCCGAAAAACCTATTCAGGCAGGCTAGAGGATTTCCAAAGGAGTTTGT
>NW_011463076.1:0-518 GCF_000754665.1 Bison bison bison | reverse complement strand
GAGGCCACTTGTCGAGCGGTATTTGGAACCTGGGGGTCTTTTCCGGACGATGCACGGGCGAGTCACTGCCCCTTCGTGTTGACTTCATTCACAGGGTGGAGTTCGGAGAGGTGTCCGGGCATCGGGTTCTACCAAGAGGGACCGGGAAATCGGGGTGCTTCGCAATGTGGAAGCACCCACGAGGCCACGTCTGGAATGTCGTCGTGAGACCGGCCTCATCCTGAGGTGCGACCGGAAGGTCGGGAACCCCTTCCAGACAAAGCAGGGGAGTCGACCCTCCTGTGGAGATCAGGAGGGTAGAAGGGGCTCAGAGGAAGTGGTGCCGGAAAACCTCGGTGTTCCTCTCCAGGGAGACCGGGATGCCGGGGAACTTTGTGGGGGCGCATCAAGGGTGCCAAGTACCGTTTCGACCTCCAATTCCTAACGTGGGACTTCTCCTGAGACGCTGTAGCGGGAAAGGGCTTCGTCTTGCGATGACGGGGAACCAGGTGGTTTTTCTCAAGTTGCGGCGGGATTCT
>NW_011463075.1:0-510 GCF_000754665.1 Bison bison bison | reverse complement strand
GGGCCGCGGGGGTGGGAGGCGGCGGGCGCCGAAGACCGACACGTCCGGGGCCGCGCGGGCCTGAGCAGCGAATGGGAGTCGGGGGGAGGCCCCGCTCAGCGAGCGCGGCCGGGTCTGGAGTGGCCGCGGGTGGGAGGGCGCCGAGACCTCCGCACCCCTCAGCCCAGCCCCCAGGCCCCGCGCGCACGCACGCACGCACGCACGCCCGGTCAATGGGGGGTCCTGGAAGCCCCTCGGGCCCCCGGGCCCGGCCAGGCGCTTGCTGGTCTGGTGTTGGCGGTGTTCGGGGGGCGGGCCGGCGTCAGCAGGCTGGAGTCCGGTCGCGGGTCGTGCGGCTCAAGTACAGCACGCCCCGCGACGAGAGGTGCGGCCCGTTGGCCCGACCTGCAGGGCAGAGCGAAAGGGAGGCGAAGCGCAAGGCTCTTAGGGCGCCCCGAGCCAACCGCCACCGTCTCAGGCCGTATCAGCCTGAAGGCGCCCGATCTCGTCTGATCTCGGAAGCTAAGCAGG
>NW_011463074.1:0-503 GCF_000754665.1 Bison bison bison | reverse complement strand
TTTAACTTATATGCAGAGTACATCATGAGAAACACTGGGCTAGAAGAAGCACAAGCTGGAATCAAGATTGCCAGGAGAAATATCAATAAGTTCAGATATGCAGATGACACCACCCTTATGGCAGAAAGTGAAGAGGACTAAAAAGCCTCTTGATGAAAGTGAAAGAGGAGAGTGAAAAAGTTGGCTTAAAACTCAACATTCAGAAAACGAAGATCATGGCATCTGGTCCCATCACTTCATGGGAAATAGATGGGGAAACAGTGGAAACAGTGTCAGACTTTATTTTTGGGGGCTCCAAAATCACTGCAGATGGTGACTGCAGCCATGAAATTAAAGGACACTTACTACTTGGAAGAAAAGTTATGACCAACCTAGATAGCATATTCAAAAGCAGAGACATTACTCTGCCAACAAAGGTTCGTCTAGTCAAGGCTATGGTTTTTCCAGTGGTCATGTATGGATGTGAGAATTGGACTGTGAAGAAAGCTGAGGACCGAAGAATT
>NW_011463073.1:0-588 GCF_000754665.1 Bison bison bison | reverse complement strand
CAATTATATTAATCAATACACTGCCAGGGACACAGCAGGTAAGGGATATGGAACCTTAGCAGCAAACAATGGCCCAATAAGTGAAAAACCATTCACCAATACAATTTCTAATCAATCTTTTAACTACTCAAAAGAATATGTGTTTAGACAGTTTAGAACATCTCCTGCCTCTCACAGTTGGGAGGGTCTGAACAGTCACATGTGGCCGGAAAAACCTATTCAGGCAGGCTAGAGGCTTTCCAAAGGAGTTTGTACGTTAAACACTGTCACACCCAGGAATTATTAACTGGAACTGTAAGCTAACTCTTTTTTCAGAGAGAGGTAGTGGGGGAGAGCCGCTCGTAAAGTCAGAGGTTTAGGTGAAAGCACAAGCAGAAAGTAGGCAGACTCTGGTTTTGGGGGTATATGCTCGAGAATTTCCAGGGGGACTCCTGAAGCTCGATCCCGCCTTTGCGTATGCCGAGCCTCCTTCCTCATGACCTTTGTCATGGACGGAGTTCCTCACTGGCTCCCAGCAGTGATAGAATTCCAGTTGAGCTATTCCAGATCCTGAAAGATGATGCTGTGGAAAGTGCTGCACTCAATATG
>NW_011463072.1:0-558 GCF_000754665.1 Bison bison bison | reverse complement strand
GAGATACCCGTCGCGACTCGAGAGCAGAGCGGGGTTTCTTTGCTTCCACTCGAGATGAATGCCTGTCTCCCCGGGTGCGTCTGGAATGCAACCCCGAGATCCCGGTCGCCCCTGGGAGAGGAACATTGGCTTCTGGACACAAGCCCAGATGAGGTCTATTGGCCCTGCAGTCACTCGAGAGCAATCCCCAGCTTTCCTTCGCAACTCGAATGGAAGATTGGACTTCCCTGGGCCAACACAAGAGGCATCCCGAATTCCCCGTCGTAACTCGAGAATCCCGCCGCAACTCGAGAAAAACCACGTGGTTCCCCCGTCATCGTAAGATGAAGCCCCTTTCCCGCTACAGCGTCTCAGGAGAAGTCCCACGTTAGGAATTGGAGGTCGAAACGGTACTTGGCACCCTTGATGCGCCCCCACAAAGTTCCCCGGCATCCCGGTCTCCCTGGAGAGGAACACCGAGGTTTTCCAGCACCACTTCCTCTGAGCCCCTTCTACCCTCCTGATCTCCACAGGAGGGTCGACTCCCCTGCTTTGTCTGGAAGGGGTTCCCGACCTTCC
>NW_011463071.1:0-546 GCF_000754665.1 Bison bison bison | reverse complement strand
TAGGAATGGGCGTGGGTAGAGCCGGTATGGAAAAGAATATGGAGGTTCCCGAAGGAACTAAAAAGTGGAAGTAGCCTACGGGCCAGCAGTCCGACTCCCAGGCATAGATCCACCCACGGTATAAGTGAACAAGATAGATGCCCCGTTTGGGCACGTCTATCTGTGCGTGCGCGCGCACATGCGCATGCGCGATCGCCTGCGAGGCAGGTGGTGGGGCGGGGGCGGGGGCTCTGGCTGGAGTCGGTGCAAGCCCCGGGATTGCCTAAGGCAAGGCAAAGGAGCCCCAGGTGGAGAAGGGACTGCCGGTCGTCGGGTGTCCTGGAAGCCGAATGCGAATGCGGAGGGGCTCGCGGGCCGCGCGGAGGCAACCCAGGTCTGCAGCGGGAGTCGGGGCCCCGGCCACCCGCTCCCCGCGGCCCGGGAGGGGCTGGGGCTGCGGGGGTGATCCAAGAATCGGGACGCGCGGCGGGGGCTAAAGGACCTCTTCTGGTAGGCAAAAAGCCTCGAGCACCCGGGATTCCCAGGTGGTCTCCCATCCAAGATCCT
>NW_011463070.1:0-549 GCF_000754665.1 Bison bison bison | reverse complement strand
CCACATACATTTAAAATTTTTACTACGTTCTAATTATTCGGTTCCAAAACACCAAACTTGTACTGCACAGGGTCCCCATGGAAAGGCCCCTCAGCAGGACAGCCAAGATGCTGCCAGTGAAAGGGCAGCAGGGTGCCCTACCTGCCTTGTTTGCTGCCTGGGACGGACCAACAGGGTTTTGAAACCCATGCACCCTACTAAGTTTCTAGGGTGCAATTCGTGGACCCTTCCCTTTCCCATCCCAGCAGGTGGTCAAGGGCCCGCTGGCCTCCAAAGTGCCAGAAGCAGGGCTGGGCCAGCCGGCCAGAGATCAGGGTTCTGGCCCTTGGACTTGCAGCGGACACTAGGTTGCTTGGGAAAACCGCGCAGCTCTGACCTTTCAGCAAAGGGGTGGAGCGGTAAAGGCCTTGAGCCCAAAGGCGAGGCCTTGCTGCGACCGCCAGGTTGTGCCAACAGAGGGCGGACTGCGTGGTTCCCTGCTCCACGCAGTCCCAGTTCCCTGACCTGTGGTCCGCACCCCTCCGCCGCGCCCACTGGATGCCGACCCTT
>NW_011463069.1:0-501 GCF_000754665.1 Bison bison bison | reverse complement strand
TGCCTGGTCACCTGCTTGATTATTGCCAGTTGAGCAGCATGATTCGTCACTGCTGAGCTCCATGCTTATCGCCTGCTGATTGCGTGGTTCTTGTCTGCTCAGCTCTTTGAGTATTGCCTCCTGAGGTCCCTGTTCGGGCGCACCTGCCGGGGACCAGCCCCAGCTGATCCAGGGTATTAGAAGGAGAGATGGCCTAGGCGACTATTTATATGCTAATCAGAGATGTCAAGAATAATAGTATGAGCAGAGCTCAGTAGGAAAATTCGGTGGAGAAAAGAGACTGAGTAGCTTGGTTTACCCGGGAGACCAATCAAACTTCAAGACAAGAAGTTTGCCCCACTTTTGTAGGCCGCAGGCGCCCCCTCGAATAGCGGAAGGTACCTCACCCTAGACACCTTCTCGAGTGGGTCTTAGCAGCCCAGGCATAATTAGTAAGCGTGGTGGGTTCCGCGCTCCACATGGAGACTTAGCTGGAACTTAAAGGGAAGAATGACAAGGAAC
>NW_011463068.1:0-501 GCF_000754665.1 Bison bison bison | reverse complement strand
TATATGAGCATTTTTATCCATAGCTCCTGCAGTAACTGCTGTTTCTACTGGATGCTGCAATGAACTTGTGAAGGTAAATAAGGAGAACATAACTCTGAAAGTTTAGGCACTATTTGTGGTGAAATATTTTTATAGTCCGCTTTGGACAAAGGCTTAATAATAGTAGGACTATCTGTTGATCTTGATTCAGAGACAGAAAGTGGCAAGACAGTCTTTGCTTCTGATGCAGGAGTCACATGACTAACAGGCTGTAATTTCTGAGCATTATCTTTCTTGAAGTGAACATACTTTTTTCTCCTTGAACAAGAACATGGGGTAACTCTGTTCAGTATGTTTGAAACAACTGGTTTTGAATTTGAGGTCATCCCCACAAAGATCACATCAGCATCTTCATTTACATGTTCCACTCCAAACAAAATCAGTTCAGCATCTTCATCATCTACTTGTTTGGTTTCTCCCTCGCTTTTCTGTGGTTCTGGCTCTTGTTCTTTTTCACGTAAC
>NW_011463067.1:0-570 GCF_000754665.1 Bison bison bison | reverse complement strand
ACAGGGTGGAGTTCGGAGAGGTGTCCGGGCGATCGGTTTCGTTACCAAGAGGGCCGGGGAAATCGGGGTGCTTCGCAATGTGGAAGCACCCACGAGGCCACGTCTGGGAATGTCGTCGTGAGACCGGCCTCATCCTGAGGTGCGACCGGAAGGTCGGGAACCCTTCCAGACAAAGGCAGGGGAGTCGACCCTCCTGTGGAGATCAGGAGGGTAGAAGGGGCTCAGAGGAAGTGGTGCCGGAAAACCTCGGTGTTCCTCTCCAGGGAGACCGGGATGCCGGGGAACTTTGTGGGGGCGCATCAAGGGTGCCAAGTACCGTTTCGACCTCCAATTCCTAACGTGGGACTTCTCCTGAGACGCTGTAGCGGGAAAGGGCTTCATCTTGACGATGACGGGGGAACCACGTGGATTTTCTCGAGTTGCGGCGGGATTCTTGAGTTACGACGGGGAATTCGGGATGCCTCTTGTGTTGGCCCAGGGAAGTCCAATCTTCCATTCGAGTTGCGAAGGAAAGCTGGGGATTGCTCTCGAGTGACTGCAGGGCCAAGAGACCTCATCAGGGCTTGTGTC
>NW_011463066.1:0-506 GCF_000754665.1 Bison bison bison | reverse complement strand
TGGTTTGCTGCAAGACTCTACCCTTCCCCCATTATCCTCTATGCATAACTTAAGGTATAAAAACTACTTTGAAAAATAAAGTGCGGGTCTTGTTCACCGAAACTTGCTCTCACCATGTCGTTCTTTCTCTAACCTTCTGGCTGAATTATTCATCCTCTTTCCTCCACTGAATTTCCTCACTGAGTTATCCTCATTCTATTACTCTTTATATCCTTAATTAACATTTAATTAAGCAGTTGTTTCCTGATCTTCGCCTACGCCGTCTCTCCTTCGAATACCCTGGATCAGCCGGGGCTGGTCCCCGGCACCCTACCATGGCTCGAGAGCAATGACGTGCTCGCCCTCGACACTCGCATGGAAACCCGACTTCCCTGGCGTCCCACTAGAGGCTCACTGACCTCGCCGTCGTACCTCGTGAGAAAGCACACACTGGGGCCGCCGCTCGAGAACAACCCCGAGACTCCCCCGTCATCCCGAGATGAGGGCCTTCGTCTCCTGCATGGGCT
>NW_011463065.1:0-508 GCF_000754665.1 Bison bison bison | reverse complement strand
AGAGGCAGGAGATGTTCTAAACTGTCTAAACACAGTATTCTTTTGAGTAGTTAAAAGATTGATTAGAAATTGTATTGGTGAATGGTTTTTCACTTTTGGGCCATTGTTTGCTGCTAAGGTTCCATATCCCTTACCTGCTGTGTCCCTGGCAGTGTATTGATTAATATAATTGGTGTAAGTAGTAGCTTTAATCTTTGTAACCTGGGACCCTTGAGTTAATTCTTTTTCTTGTTATAGCCCACCACACCTTTGCTCTGTAGGAATGCAACTTTATCTAATGCTTTTTTGGAGGGTGGCTCCTGACCAACCACCTTTAGAGAGAAATAAGTTTTCTGAAGAAAAGGTCTTAAAATGTTAACAGGCCTCCGGGCCAGAAGATGATGCAAATCACCTAAGCTTTTGCATATGGTAAGTTTGCAGGAAGAAAGCCTGGTTTGCTGCAAGACTCTACCCCTTCCCCCATTATCCTCTATGCATAACTTAAGCTATAAAAACTACTTTGAAAAAT
>NW_011463064.1:0-529 GCF_000754665.1 Bison bison bison | reverse complement strand
CCTCAGGAGGCTTGACTCCCTTTAGTCCACCCAGTGAGCTCCAAGAGATACCCGTCGCGACTCGAGAGCAGAGCGGGGTTCTTTGCTTCCACTCGAGATGAATGCCTGTCTCCCCGGGTGCATCTGGAATGCAACCCCGAGATCCCTGTCGCCCCTGGAGAGGAACATTGGCTTCTGGACACAAGCCTAGATGAGGTCTGTGGCCCTGCACTCACTCGAGAGCAATCCCCAGCTTTCCTCCGCAACTCGAATGGAAGATTGGACTTCCCTGGGCCAACACAAGAGGCATCCTGAATTCCCCGTCGTAACTCGAGAATCCGGCCGCAACTCGAGAAAAACCACGTGGTTCCCCCGTCATCGCAAGATGAAGCCCTTTCCCGCTACAGCGTCTCAGGAGAAGTCCCACGTTAGGAATTGGAGGTCGAAACGGTACTTGTCCGCCTTGATGCGCCCCCACAAAGTTCACCGGCATCCTGGTCTCCCTGGAGAGGAACACCGAGGTTTTCCGGCACCACTTCCTCTGAGCCCC
>NW_011463063.1:0-510 GCF_000754665.1 Bison bison bison | reverse complement strand
CAGAGAAGCAGCGCAGACGCCTGCATCCGCCATTAGCAAACCGGGCCGGGCAGGGAGGCGCGCCGTGGGCTGCATCGCTGAGAGTAAGAATCTGGCCTGAATACCCTGAGCGCTATCTGAGCGAAATAATTTGGGCTAGCAAACCAGACTGTGGGATACCTACCACGCGAAAAGCCAGCCTAACCTAAGACCGCCAGGCCCGCGCACGAAACAAAGGACTGAACAGAGATAGCCGGCTGCAGACCTTCCCCCTCCGGTGACAGGCAGCCAGAGTCCGGAAGGGGGCAATCGCAGCCCCAGAGAGACATTATCTATAAAATTGTAAGCAGGCTTCTTTGCTAACTAAAACTTCTTGGGGGTCTGGACGGTCAACATCTGCCTGAGAAGGTGCAACGGTTTTACATCCAGATAACCGAGTGGCGGGGAGGCGATAAGTCGCAGCATTGGCGCTCGCCTGGGAAGAGCAAATTGGCGCTCGGACCTGGGAAGAGCACAAAACGCAGGCCCAAC
>NW_011463062.1:0-513 GCF_000754665.1 Bison bison bison | reverse complement strand
TCATGCTTAGTCTCTCATACTGGCTTTACTTTTGGGCAGAGGTAAAATATAGATGAAATACGGTGGCTGGGTACTCTCAGAACCCACCTCTTATAACCTGACCCAAAAAGAATGACTGCTTCCCTCTCTTGGGAAGTCAAAATACTCTCAGAGGAAAATTTAGATTGACCTAGCTTCCCTGGTGGCTCAGCAGTAAAGAATCCACCTGCAATGCAGGAAACTCAGGAGATGTGGGTTCAATCCCTGGGTTGGGAAGATCCCCTGAAGGAGGGCATGGCCACCCACTCCAGTATTCTGGCCTGGAGAATTCCATGGACCGAGGAGTCTGGTGGGCTACAGTCCATGGGGTTGCCAGGAGTCAGATACGACTGAAGCCGCTGAGGACACACAGCCCAGCTGACCGTACACTCCCCAGCCCCGTTAGCCAACTTAGGTGCTGTCAGCACAGGCCACCACTATAACCACAGAGCTGTGGCGGGATCCAAGAAAAACGATCCAGGAGGTCGCTGCTTC
>NW_011463061.1:0-509 GCF_000754665.1 Bison bison bison | reverse complement strand
AGGAAGCAACAGTTAGAACTGGACATGGAACAACAGACTGGTTCCAAATAGGAAAAGGAGTACGTCAAGGCTGTATATTGTCACCCTGCTATTTAACTTATATGCAGAGTACATCATGAGAAACGCTGGGCTGGAAGAAGCACAAGCTGGAATCAAGATTGCTGGGAGAAATATCAGTAACCTCAGATATGCAGATGACACCACCCTTATGGCAGAAAGTGAAGAGGAACTCAAAAGCCTCTTGATGAAAGTGAAAGTGGAGAGTGAAAAAGTTGGCTTAAAGCTCAACATTCAGAAAACGAAGATCATAGCATTCTGGTCCCATCACTTCATGGGAAATAGATGGGGAAACAGTGTCAGACTTTATTTTTGGGGGCTCCAAAATCACTGCAGATGGTGACTGCAGCCATGAAATTAAAAGACGCTTACTCCTTGGAAGGAAATTTATGACCACCCTAGATAGCATATTAAAAAGCAGAGACATTACTTTACCAACAAAGGTTCATCTA
>NW_011463060.1:0-512 GCF_000754665.1 Bison bison bison | reverse complement strand
CTTCTTGGATTGATCCTTTGATCGTTATGTAGTGACCGTCTTTGTCTCTTTTCCTAGCCTTTGTTTTAAAGTCTATTTTGTCTGATGTGAGTATTGCTACTCCTGCTTTCTTTTGGTCCCTGTTTGCATGGAAAATCTTTTTCCAGCCCTTCACTTTCAGTCTGTATGTGTCCCCTGTTTTGAGGTGGGTCTCTTGTAGACAGCATATATAGGGGTCTTGTTTTTGTATCCATTCAGCCAGTCTTTGTCTTTGGGTTGGGGCATTCAACCCATTTATGTTTAAGGTAGTTATTGATACGTATGATCCCATTGCCATTTACTTTATTGTTTTGGGTTCGAATTTATACACCGTTTCTGTGTTTCCTGTCTAGAGAATATCCTTTAGTATTTGTTGGAGAGCTGGTTTGGTGGTGCAGAATTCTCTCAGCTTTTGCTTGTCTGTAAAGCTTTTGATTTCTCCTTCATATTTGAATGAGATCCTTGCTGGGTACAATAATCTGGGCTGTAGGTTA
>NW_011463059.1:0-543 GCF_000754665.1 Bison bison bison | reverse complement strand
GGGAAGTCGGGTCTCCATGCGAGTGGCGAGGGGGAGCGCGTCATTGCTCCCGAGCCATGGTAGGGGAATCTGGCCTCGAGACGTGTTGAAGAAGGTCTCTCGAGGTCTTTCCCGGGTTGAGGCAGGAAACCCTGGCTTCCCTCGACTTGTGCAGGTGACCTCAGGGGGCTTCTCATGGTGGCTTTGAGAAGCCAGGGAAACTGGACGTGGGAGGGGCCTCTCGGGACTCCACGGGGCTTGGTGCATTGGAAGAGGGCCTCATCTCCAGTTGAGGCAGGAACCGCAGTGTACCTCTGATTTCAGACTCCCATCGCAGGGTCCCTGCAGACTGGGGACAGGAGAGTCAGGCCTCGTCTTGGGTTGAGGCATGGAACTCCGCTTGCCTCTCGAGATGTCCCCGGGGAGAGAGGCCGCTTGTCGAGCTGTATTTGGAACCTGGGGTTTTTTCCGAACGATGCACGGAAAAACTGCCCCTTTGTGTTGACTTCATTCACAGGGTGGAGTTCGGAGAGGTGTCCGTGCATCGGGTTCTTATCAAGAGGG
>NW_011463058.1:0-502 GCF_000754665.1 Bison bison bison | reverse complement strand
TCTCGAGCACTACTCCCCCCCAAAAAACTAGGAGTCTGCCTACTGTATTGCTTTGTGCTCTCACCTCTGATTTCACCTGGGGGCCTCGTCCCCCACCACCATCTCGCTCTCTCTGTCAAAGAGTTAACTTACAGCTCCAATTCATAAAGTTCCTTGTCATTCTCCCTTTAACTTCAAGCTGAGTCTCCATCTGGAGCGCGGAACCCACCAGGCTTACTAATTATGCCGGGGCTGCTAAGACCCACTCGAGAAGCTGTCTAGGGTGAGGCAACTTTCGCTATCCGAGAGGGCGCCTGCGGCCTACGTAAGTGGTGCAAACTTCTTGTCTTGAAGTTTGATTGGTCTTCCGCGTAAACCAAGCTACTCAGTCTCTTTTCTCCACCGAATTTTCCTACTGAGCTCTCCTCATACTATTATTCTTGACATCTCTGATTAGCATATAAGTAGTCGCCTAGGCCATCTCTCCTTCGAATACCCTGGATCAGTTGGGGCTGGTCCCCGG
>NW_011463057.1:0-507 GCF_000754665.1 Bison bison bison | reverse complement strand
TGTGGGAGACGTGACCGGTGCCTCAGCTCAGCTCTCGCCTTCCCTTCGGACCTAGGAGCCAGGCGTCCTTGCAGAGGGCTTAGGGGCTGGGGGTGTGCACACTGCCAAAGCCTCCCGCAGGGAGAGCTCTTTCCGAGGGAAAGGAAGCGCCCCAGGCTGCATTCCCAAGCTGGTGCTTCCCCGCCCAGACTAAGCGCCGCACGGAGGGAATCAGGGTCCCGGTGCCCCTGGCTTGGGGAGGCAGCTCCACAGCCAGAGTGTCGCTCCGTTTGTGCCCAGAAAGCGCCTGCCAGACCGGGCCTTCCCTGGAGCTGTCCTCCCGCCTAGAGGCAGGTGGATGTGCTGTGCGGGCTTCCCCTGTGCGTTTGGGCTCCCTAGCACAGCCGCAGCGCAGGGGAACCAGCCCATGATCAGTGAGCTCCGGGCAGTACTTTGGTCCCAGGTTTGGAGCCCAATGCCCGGAACACGGGAGAGAAGAGGCTGGCTGCCTGCGGGTGCTTGCAAGCC
>NW_011463056.1:0-508 GCF_000754665.1 Bison bison bison | reverse complement strand
AGGCATCCCGAATTCCCCGTCGTAACTGGAGATTCCCGCCGCAACTCGAGAAAAACCACGTGGTTCCCCCGTCATCGCAAGATGAAGCCCTTTCCCGCTACAGCGTCTCAGGAGAAGTCCCACGTTAGGAATTGGAGGTCGAAACGGTACTTGGCACCCTTGATGCGCCCCCACCAAGTTCCCCGGCATCCCGGTCTCCCTGGAGAGGAACACCGAGGTTTTCCGGCACCACTTCCTCTGAGCCCCTTCTACCCTCCTGATCTCCACAGGAGGGTCGATTCCCCTGCTTGGTCTGGAAGGGGTTCCCGACCTTCCGGTCGCACCTCAGGATGAGGCCGGTCTCACGACGACATTCCAGACGTGGCCTCGTGGGTGCTTCCACATTGCGAAGCACCCCGATTTCCCGGTCCTCTCTTGGTAAGAACCCGATGCCCGGACACCTCTCCGAACTCCACCCTTTGAATGAAGTCAACACGAAGGGGCAGTGACTCGCCCGTGCATCGTCCGG
>NW_011463055.1:0-517 GCF_000754665.1 Bison bison bison | reverse complement strand
TGTAAAAGAAATGAAACTAGACCACTTTCTAACACCATAACACAAAAATAAAACTCAAAAATAGGATTAAAGAATCTAAAACATAAGACCAGAAACTATAAAACTCCTAGAGGAGAACATAGGCAAAACACTCTCTGACATACATCACAGCAGGATCCTCTATGACCCACCTCCCAGAATATTGGAAATAAAAGCAAAAATAAACAAATGGGAACTAATTAACCTTAAAAGCTTCTGCACATCAAAGGAAACTATTAGCAAGGTGAAAAGACAGCCTTCAGAATGGGAGAAAATAATAGCAAGTGAAGCAACTGACAAACAACTAATCTCAAAAATATGCAAGCAACTCCTACAGCTCAACTCCAGAAAAATAAATGACCCAATCAAAAAATGGGCCAAAGAACTAAATAGACATTTCTCCAAAGAATACATACAGATGGCTAACAAACACATGAAAAGATGCTCAACATCACTCATTATCAGAGAAATGCAAATCAAAACCACTATGAGGTACCAT
>NW_011463054.1:0-506 GCF_000754665.1 Bison bison bison | reverse complement strand
CCTGAATATTCATTGGAAGGACTGATGCTGAAGCTGGGAGCTCCAATATTTGGCCATTTGATGTAAAGAACTGACTCTTTGGGAAAAGACTCTGATGCTAGGAAAGATTGAAGGCAGGAGAAGAAGGGGACGACAGAGGGTGAGATGTTGGATGACATCACTGACTCGATGGACATGAGTTTAAGCAAGTTCCAGAAGTTGGACAGGGAAACCTGGCGTGCTGCAGTCCCTGGGGTTGCAAAGAGTTGGACATGACTGAGCAACTGAACTGAACTGATGGTAGGAATTCAGAGGAAATGAAGAGGCCACACCTGTTTGGTGGAGTCAGGAAAGAAGAGTGACTTTACAGGAACGCTAGAGAGAGAAGGAAGGGTGGATTCTAGACAGAAAAAGAAACAAAGTCAAAAGCAGGTAGCTAATAATGAACCTGCTTTATTTAGGGGACAGTGAGTCTGTGCGTATTTTTCGGGGGAGGGAAGAAAAACAAGTTTCAGTAGAAAGCAGGG
>NW_011463053.1:4854-5359 GCF_000754665.1 Bison bison bison | reverse complement strand
AGGGGAAATTAACAATAACACAATAATAGTGGGAGACTTTAATACCCCACTCACACCTATGGATAGATCAACTAAACAGAAAACTAACAAGGAAACACAAACTTCAAACGATACAATAAAAAAAGAAAAGAAACAAAAAAAAAGAAGAAAAAACAAACAAACAAAAAATAAAACATAAATGATACAATAGACCAGTTAGACCTAATTGATATCTATAGGACATTTCACCCCAAAACAGTGAATTTCACCTTTTTCTCAAGCGCACATGGAACCTTCTCCAGGATAGATCACATCTTGGGCCATAAATCTAGCCTTGGTAAATTCAAAAAATTGAAATCATTCCAAACATCTTTTCTGACCACAATGCAGTAAGATTAGATCTCAATTACAGGAGAAAAACTATTAAAAATTCCAACATATGGAGCCTGAACAACATGCTGCTGAATAACCAACAAATCACAGAAGAAATACAAAAAAGAAATCAAAATTTAGCATAGAAACGAAT
>NW_011463053.1:0-513 GCF_000754665.1 Bison bison bison | reverse complement strand
TCCCCATCCTGAACCCTCCACCCTCCTCCCTCCCCTCCCCTCCCTCTGGGTCGTCCCAGTGCACCAGCCCCAAGCATCCAGTACCGTGCATCAAACCTGGACTGGCGACTCGTTTCATACATGATATTATACTTGTTTCAATGCTATTTTCCCAAATCTCCCCACCCTCTCCCTCTCCCACAGAGTCCATAAGACTGATCTATACATTGGTTTCTCTTTTGCTGTCTCGTACACAGGGTTATTGTTTCCATATTTCTAATTCCATATATATGCGTTAGTATACTGTATTGGTGTTTTTCTTTCTGGCTTACTCCACTCTGTATAATAGGTTCCAGTTTCATCCACCTCATTAGAATTTATTCAAATGTATTCTTTTTAATGGCTGAGTAATACTCCATTGTGTATATGTACCACAGCTTTCTTATCCATTCATCTGCTGATGGACATCTAGGTTGCTTCCATGTCCTGGCTATTATAAACGTGCTGCGATGAACATTGGGGTACACGTGTCTC
>NW_011463052.1:0-503 GCF_000754665.1 Bison bison bison | reverse complement strand
CCCCTGGAGAGGAACATTGGCTTCTGGACACAAGCCTACATGAGGTCTATTGGCCCTGCAGTCACTCGAGAGCAATCCCCAGCTTTCCTTCGCAACTCGAATGGAAGATTGGACGTCCCTGGGCCAACACAAGAGGCATCCCGAATTCCCCGTCGTAACTCGAGAATCCCGCCGCAACTCGAGAAAAACCACGTGGTTGCCCTGTCATAGCAAGATGAAGCCCTTTCCCGCTACAGCGTCTCCAGGAGAAGTCCCACGTTAGGAACTTGGAGGTCGAAACGTTACTTGGCACCCGTTGATGCGCCCCACAAAGTTCCCCGGCATCCCGGTCTCCCTGGAGAGGAACACCGAGGTTTTCCGGCACCACTTCCTCTGAGCCCCTTCTACCCTCCTGATCTCCACAGGAGGGTCGACTCCCCTGCTTTGTCTGGAAGGGGTTCCCGACCTTCCGGTCGCACCTCAGGATGAGGCCGGTCTCACGACGACATTCCAGACGTGGCCTC
>NW_011463051.1:0-504 GCF_000754665.1 Bison bison bison | reverse complement strand
AGATCTTTAATCCACTTTTGAGTTTATTTTTGTATATGGTGTTCAAAGTGTTCTAGTTTCATTCTTTTACAAGTGGTTGACCAGATTTCCCAGCACCACTTGTTAAAGAGATTGTCTTTAATCCACTGTATATTATTGCCTCCTTTGTCAAAGATAAGGCGTCCATATGTGCGTGGATTTATCTCTGGGCTTTCTATTTTGTTCCATTGATCTATATTTCTGTTTTGTGCCAGTACTATACTGTCTTGATAACTGTGGCTTTGTAGTAGAGCCTGAAGTCAGGTAGGTTGATTCCTCCAGTTCCATTTTTCTTTCTCAAGATCGCTTTGGCTATTCGAGGTTTTTTGTATTTCCATACAAATTGTGAAATTATTTGTTCTAGCTCTGTGAAGAATACTGTTGGTAGCTTGATAGGGATTGCATTGAATCTATAAATTGCTTTGGGTAGTATACTCATTTTCACTATATTGATTCTTCCAATCCATGAACATGGTATATTTCTCC
>NW_011463050.1:0-524 GCF_000754665.1 Bison bison bison | reverse complement strand
TGATTCATAATGAGGGTGAGCATATTTCTGTGTATTTATTAGCCATTACTGTTTCCTCTTCTGGGAACATGAAACATCTGTTCACGTCTTTTGCCCACGTCTCTATTGATTTGTCAGTCTTTTTCATGGTGAACTACAGGAGTTCTGTGTATTCTAGACCTTTTGTCAGTATTATGAGTCTCAAATATTTTCTCCAAGTTCATGATTTGTGTTTTCCCTCCGTGGTATCTCCTGAGAACAGAAATTCCTAATTTTACTATAATTGAATTTCTCGATGTTTTTCGGTGTCTTTTCTGAGAAATCCGTCCTTCAGAGTATGAAAGATACTTTCCCGTATTTCTCTTACAATTTTGCACTTCACATTGAAGTATTTATCCACGTGGAGATTATTTTTATACATGGCGTGAGGTGTGGATCTGATTTTTTTGTTTGTTTCATAGTGTTTTCTTTTCCCAGTTAATGAAATGCTGTCTTTTTCTTCTGTCAAATTTCTGTATAATTGTGAGATTGTTTTTGGGCCTCTG
>NW_011463049.1:0-515 GCF_000754665.1 Bison bison bison | reverse complement strand
GGGAAATCGGGGTGCTTCGCAATGTGGAAGCACCACGAGGGCACGTCTGGAATGTCGTGGTGAGAACGGCCTCATCCTGAGGTGCGACCGGAAGGTCGGGAACCCCTTCCAGACAAAGCAGGGGAGTCGACCCTCCTGTCGAGATCAGGAGGGTAGAAGAGGCTCAGAGGAAGTGGTGCCGGAAAACCTCGGTGTTCCTCTCCAGGGAGACCGGGATGCCGGGGAACTTCGTGGGGGCTCATCAAGGGTGCCAAGTACCGTTTCGACCTCCAATTCCTAACGTGGGAGTTCTTCGGAGACGCTGTAGCGGGAAAGGGCTTCATCTTGCGATGACGGGGGAACCACGTGGTTTTTCTCGAGTTGCGGCGGGATTCTCGAGTTACGACGGGGAATTCAGGATGCCTCTTGTGTTGGCCCAGGGAAGTCCAATCTTCCATCCGAGTTGCGGAGGAAAGCTGGGGATTGCTCTCGCGTGACTGCAGGGCCAATAGACCTCATCTAGGCTTGTGTCCAGA
>NW_011463048.1:0-532 GCF_000754665.1 Bison bison bison | reverse complement strand
CCTTGCAAACCAACTTTGTCCGGTTCTAGAGAATATCATGGCCCTCCTAGGTCAGGTCATCTTTCCTTTCCGTAGCCCTCGTTTGATCCCTGAATTCTAGACAGCTTGGATTGCCTCTGTGGGCTGGATGGATTGTCCTCCCGTTTCAACGGGCGGCGGGAGCGAGGTCCCAGAGGCTCTCCTGGAACCGGGCGTGGGGGCGGGGCTCACTGGGAGCCCGTGGTGAAGGTGGGCAGCGCACCGGGAGCGCGCCCGGGGCGGGGCGAAGCCGGGCGGCGCGGGTCGGGAACCGGGTCGCGGCGGGGATGGGGGGCGGTCCCAGTTGTGCTCCGGGGATCCCCACTGCGGCTGGGAAGGCACCGGGAGCGTGACAGGGGCGGGGCGGCGCGGGGCGGGGGTCGGCTCCTGGCGGGGGTGGGGGAGGGCTTCCCCGTTGTCCTCTCGGGGGTCGCCGTGGCGGCTGGGAACGCCCACTGCGTGCGCTCCTGGGTCCCCAAGGATCGGCATCCAGTGGGCGCGGCGGAGGGGTGCG
>NW_011463047.1:0-513 GCF_000754665.1 Bison bison bison | reverse complement strand
GTGCAGTATGCACAAAGTGCTGTAAGATTACCACGTGGGAGCAACTACCTTTTTCTAAGTGAAATGGCAGAGGAAGGCTTTCAAGAGAGTTGCCATTTGAATCAGGCTTTGAGGGACAGATAGGAGTTCACTGACAAAAAAAATAGCCCGGTGGGAGGGACACATCAGACACATAAACGGCTTTGGGTAAAGGCATGGAAATAAGAGTGAATAAAGTGTTTATTTGCTGTGGTTAGTCTTAGCTACTCTTTATTGAGTAATTGTGTTATTGAATACTAACAACAATCCCTTAATACTCATTTTGCAGATGGGAAAACTGAAACTTAAAGAAATTAAGCACTTAATTTTAGTTCACACGTCTAGAAGGTGTCTACTGGGATTAGAACTGGGACCGTCTAATCACACAATCTGTTTTAGCCATTGTGGTAAAAATTACAGTTCAAGGTATTTAGGAGTGCATAAATGATGGTTAAAGGTAAGGCTGAAGAAATAGGTTAAAGATGAATTGTGAAG
>NW_011463046.1:0-580 GCF_000754665.1 Bison bison bison | reverse complement strand
TTTTTTTTGTTGTTTGGTTCTGATCTTGGGGGGGGGTGTGTGTGTGTGTGTGTGTGTGTGTGTACGTGCGTGCGTGCGTGCGGGGGAGGGAGGGGGCGCGTACTATCACTGATAGGTATGTTCACCAATCTAGTCGAATGCCAATATAAAACTCAGTTCTTGGTTGCTGAAGGGAAATGTATGACTTGGTATTAAAAGAAGGTATGTGGCATGAAATCGCATTTTCTGAAGGAAAACGACGACGTTCTTTCTTCCAGGTGGCAGTTTCAGGATGGGAGAAGCAAAGGAATGGGTACAGAATGGGATAAGGAGGTTGTAGGGAAAGTGGACCCCCAGAAAATAGTGTTGTGCCTAGCACAAGGTTTCTTGAGAGGTTGAACTGCCTTTGCTAATGGATTTAAGTTCTTTACCTCTTCCGTGATCTCTTCTAGGTTGACCTAGAACAGAAATCTTTTGTTAGCTTTGGCTAAGTGGAGAAGTATTGCTTCACGGTGACTTGTGTGATCCTACCTGACTGTTCTAAACCCTTTTGATATCTATGCACTGCTGCTGCTGCTGCTGCTGCTGCTGCGAAGTCGTT
>NW_011463045.1:0-546 GCF_000754665.1 Bison bison bison | reverse complement strand
GGTTCCTGCCTCAACTGGAGATCGAGGCCCTCTTCCAATCGCACCAAACCCCGTCGGAGTCCCGAGACGGCCTCCCCCCCCCCCAAATCCAGTTTCCCTGACTTCTCAGAGCCACCATGAGAAGCCCCCTGAGGTCACCTGCACAAGTCGAGGGAAGCCAGGGTTTCCTGCCTCAACCCGAGAAAGACCTCGAGAGACCTTCTTCAACACGTCTCGAGGCCAGGTTCCCCTACCATGACTCGAGAGCAATGACGCGCTCCCCCTCGCCACTCGCATGGAGACCCGACTTCCCGGGCGCCCCACGAGAGGCTCACTGACCTCGCCATCGTACCTCGTTAGAAACCGCACCCTGGGGCCGCCGCTCCAGAACCACCCCGAGACTCCCCCGTCATCGCAGAGATGAGGGCCTTCGTCTCCTGCATGGCCTAGAGGCCAACCTCGCGACCTCTCTCCAAACGCCTCAGGAGGCTTGACTCCCTTTAGTCCACCCAGTGAGCTCCAATAGATACCTGTCGCGACTCGAGAGCAGAGCGGGGTTCTTTGCTT
>NW_011463044.1:0-507 GCF_000754665.1 Bison bison bison | reverse complement strand
CGGTTCCAAAACACCAAACTTGTACTGCACACGGTCCCCATGGAAAGGCCCCCTCAGCAGGACAGCCACAGATGCTGCCATGAAGGCAGCAGGGTGCCCTCCTCCCTTGTTTTCTGCCTGGGCGGCCACCGGGTTTTGAAACCCATGCACCCTACTAAGTTTCTAGGGTGCAATTCGTGGACCCTTCCCTTTCCCATCCCAGCAGGTGGTCAAGGGCCCGCTGGCCTCCAAAGTGCCAGAAGCAGGGCTGGGCCAGCCGGCCAGAGTTCAGGGTTCTGGCCCTTGGACTTGCAGCGGACACTAGGCTGCTTGGGAAAACCGCGCGGCTCTGACCTTTCAGCAAAGGGGTGGAGCGGTCAAGGCCTTGAGCCCAAAGGCGAGGCCTTTCTGCGACCGCCAGGTTGTGCCGACAGAGGGCGGACTACGTGGTTCCCTGCTCCACGCAGTCCCAGTTCCCTGACCTGTGGTCCGCACCCCTCCGCCGCGCCCACTGGATGCCGATCCTTG
>NW_011463043.1:0-540 GCF_000754665.1 Bison bison bison | reverse complement strand
GCCCTTTCCCGCTACAGCGTCTCAGGAGAAGTCCCACGTTAGGAATTGGAGGTCGAAACGGTACTTGGCACCCTTGATGCGCCCCCACAAAGTTCCCCGGCATCCCGGTCTCCCTGGAGAGGAACACCGAGGTTTTCCGGCACCACTTCCTCTGAGCCCCTTCTACCCTCCTGATCTCCACAGGAGGGTCGACTCCCCTGCTTTGTCTGGAAGGGGTTCCCGACCTTCCGGTCGCACCTCAGGATGAGGCCGGTCTCACGACGACATTCCAGACGTGGCCTCGTGGGTGCTTCCACATTGCGAAGCACCCCGATTTCCCGGTCCCCTCTTGGTAAGAACCCGATGCCCGGACACCTCTCCGAACTCCACCCTGTGAATGAAGTCAACACGAAGCGGCAGTGACTCGCCCAGGCATCGTCCGGAAAAGACCCCCAGGTTCAAAATACCGCTCGACAAGTGGCCTCTCTCCCCGGGGACACCTCGAGAGGCAAGCGGAGTTCCATGCCTCAACCCAAGACGAGGCCTGACTCTCCTGTCCCC
>NW_011463042.1:0-557 GCF_000754665.1 Bison bison bison | reverse complement strand
GAACATCGCTGAAGACCAACATTTCCTAGGAAAAAACGCATTGCTTAGCTCAAGGTTTGTCTGGGAAATTCTTACACATCAGGAGATGGCTCCGAGGTGGATTTCTACAAGAACATCCATGCAAAGGACAAGCCTGCACAGCTCTGTGCACATCTGCCCCTCCCCCCCTCACAGCCAGCAGCATTTCCAAGTGACCTCCTAAGGCCTTCGCCAAACTACAGGGGCACCTCTGGGTTTCCTGTTTCCCTCATTTTTCGGAATCTTTTCTAAAAAAAAGAAAACAAAAAACAAATTAAAAAAAAAACCCGCTCATTTCTTCGTAGAATGCCACAGTGAAAGGAAAACAGGCCTTCAATATTAAAACCTAAATTTGCAAAAAACTTGGAGCTTGGTTTTTTGTTTTGTTTTGTTTTGTTTGAATCAAACCACCACATCATTTAAAATTTTTACACGTTCTAATTATTCGGTTCCAAAACACCAAACTTGTACTGCACACGGTCCCCATGGAAACGCCCCCTCAGCAGGACAGCCACAGATGCTGCCATGAAAGGGCAGCA
>NW_011463041.1:0-539 GCF_000754665.1 Bison bison bison | reverse complement strand
GAATAATTCAGCCAGAAGGTAAGAGAAAGAACGACATGGTGAAACCAGGTTTCGGTGAACAAGGCCCGCACTTTATTTTTCTAAAGTAGTTTTTTATACCTTAAGTTATGCATAGAGGATAATGGGGGAAGGGGTAGAGTCTTGCAGCAAACCAGGCTTTCTTCCTGCAAACTTATCATATGCAAAAGCTTAGGTGATTCGCATCATCTTCTGGCCCGGAGGCCTGTTAATATTTTAAGACCTTTTCTTCAGAAAACTTATTTTTCTCTAAAGGTGGTTGGTCAGGAGCCACCCTCCAAAAAAGCATTAGATACAGTTGCATTCCTACAGAGCAAAGGTGTGGTGGGCTATAACAAGAAAAAGAATTAACTCAAAAGTCCCAGGTTACAAATATTAAAGCTACTACTTACACCAATTATATTAATCAATACACTGCCAGGGACACAGCAGGTAAGGGATATGGAACCTTAGCAGCAAACAATGGCCCAACAAGTGAAAAACCATTCACCAATACAATTTCTAATCAATCTTTTAACTAC
>NW_011463040.1:0-546 GCF_000754665.1 Bison bison bison | reverse complement strand
CTCGAGGGCAGGGGGTGGGGCGGGGGCCGGGGGCGTCTGGCTGGAGTCGGTGCAAGCCCCGGGATTGCCTGAGGCAAGCCAAAGGAGCCCCAGGTGGGAGACGGGGACTGCCGGTCGTCGGGTGTCCTGGAAGCCGAATGCGAATGCGGAGGGGCTCGCGGGCCGCGCGGGGGCAACCCAGGTCTGCAGCGGGAATCGGGGCCCCGGCCACCCGCTCCCCGCGGCCCGGGAGGGGCTGGGGCTGCGGGGGGGATCCAAGAATCGGGACGCGCGGCGGGGGCTAAAGGACCTCTTCTGGTAGGCAAAAAGCCTCGAGCACCCGGGATTCCCAGGTGGTCTCCCATCCAAGATCCTAACCAGGCCCGACCCTGCTTAGCTTCCGAGATCAGACGAGATCGGGCGCCTTCAGGCTGATACGGCCTGAGACGGTGGCGGTTGGCTCGGGGCGCCCTAAGAGCCTTGCGCTTCGCCTCCCTTTCGCTCTGCCCTGCAGGTCAGGCCAACGGGCCGCACCTCTCGTCGCGGGGCATGCTGTACTTGAGCCGC
>NW_011463039.1:0-510 GCF_000754665.1 Bison bison bison | reverse complement strand
GCAAACAAAAGCCCAGGTCCAGATGGCTTTACAGCTGAATTCTACAAAAATTTAGAGAAGAGCTAATACCTATCCTACTCAAACTCTTCCAGAAAATTGCAGAGGAAAGTAAACTTCCAAACTCATTCTATGAGGCCACCATCACCCTAATACCAAAACCTGACAAAGATGCCACAAAAAAAGAAAACTACAGGCCAATATCACTGATGAACATAGATGCAAAAATCCTTAACAAAATTCTAGCAATCAGAATCCAACAACACACGAAAAAGATCATACATCATGACGAAGTGGGCTTTATCCCAGGGATGCAAGGATTCTTCAATATCTGCAAATCAATCAATCTAATATACCATATTAACAAATTGACAAATAAAAGCCATATGAATATCTCAATAGATGCAGAGAAAGCCTTTGACAAAATTCAACATCCACTTATGATAAAAACTCTCCAGAAAGCAGGAATAGAAGGAACATACCTCAACATAATAAAAGCTATATATGACAAAC
>NW_011463038.1:0-500 GCF_000754665.1 Bison bison bison | reverse complement strand
AAGCTGGGGATTGCTCTCGAGTGACTGCAGGGCCAATAGACCTCATCTAGGCTTGTGTCCAGAAGCCAATGTTCCTCTCCAGGGGGCGACCGGGATCTCGGGGTTGCATTCCAGACGCACACAGGGAGACAGGCATTCATCTCGAGTGCAAGTAAAGAACCCCGCTCTGCTCTCGAGTCGCGACGGGTATCTCTTGTAGCTCACTGGGTGGACTAAAGGGAGTCAAGCCTACTGAGGCTTTTGGAGAGAGGTCGCGAGATTGGTCTCTAGGCCATGCAGGAGACGGAGGTCCACATCTCGCGATGACGGGGGAGTCTCGGGGCTGTTCTGGAGCGGCGGCCCCAGGGTGGGATTTCTCACGAGGTACGACGGCGAGGTCAGTGAGCCTCTCGTGGGGCGCCAGGGAAGTCGGGTCTCCATGCAAGTGTCGAGGGGGAGCGCGTCATTGCTCTCGAGTCATGGTAGGGGAATCTGGCCTCGAAACGTGTTGAAAAAGGTCT
>NW_011463037.1:0-509 GCF_000754665.1 Bison bison bison | reverse complement strand
CATATATATTTATAATTTTTATATCTTCTTCTTGGATTGATCCTTTGACCATTATATAGTGCCTTTTTTGTCTCTTTCACTACCCTTTATTTCAAAGTCTATTTTATCTGATATGAGTATTGCTACTCCTAATTTCTGTTGCTCACATTTTGCATGAAATACCTTTTCCCAGCCCTTCACTTTCACTCTGTATATGCTCCTTGGTTTCAGGTGGGTCTCTTTTGCACAGCATACATAGAAGTCTGGTTTTGTAACCTATTTATAATACTTTCTTTGTCACCTATCTATCCATTTGTCCATCCCTCTATCCAATCAACAATCAATCTTTTTCCTTGGTGCATTTCAGTATGTGTCTCCTTAAGTATCTCAGCAAGCCTGCCGTTAAGTAGTCAGCCGTGTTTGTGTATAGCAATTTTCTTTGGATATTAACTTTACACACAATGAAATATAGCAATCTTTTCTTTCCTCAGTCATGCTATTTTTTAACTGTAGTATAGTTCATTTGTAAT
>NW_011463036.1:0-533 GCF_000754665.1 Bison bison bison | reverse complement strand
ACCCAGTGAGCTCCAAGAGATACCCGTCGTGACTCGAGAGCAGAGCGGGGTTCTTTGCTTCCACTCGGGATGAATGCCTGTCTCCCCGGGTGTGTGTGGAATGCAACCCCGAGATCCCGGTCGCCCCTGGAGAGGAACATTGGCTTCTGGACACAAGCCCAGATGAGGATTGTTGGCCCTGCAGTCACTCGAGAGCAATCCCCAGCTTTCCTTCGCAACTCGAATGGAAGATTGGACTTCCCTGGGCCAACACAAGAGGCATCCCGAATTCCCCGTCGTAACTCGAGAATCCCGCCGCAACTCGAGAAAAACCACGTGGTTCCCCCGTCATCGCAAGATGAAGCCCTTGCCCGCTACAGCGTCTCAGGAGAAGTCCCACGTTAGGAATTGGAGGTCGAAACGGTACTTGGCACCCTTGATGCGCCCCACAAAGTTCCGCGGCATCCCGGTCTCCCTGGAGAGGAACACCGACGTTTTCCGGCACCACTTCCTCTGAGCCCCTTCTACCCTCCTGATCTCGACAGGAGGGTCGA
>NW_011463035.1:0-509 GCF_000754665.1 Bison bison bison | reverse complement strand
GAGAATTTGGGGAGGTGGGTTTGAACATGTACACTTAGGGTATATAAGGTTTTCACAAAAATTGGCCGGGGTCCTTGGCTAAGAGGAGACTCTGCCTTGGGCCCGCGGGTGTAATAAACTGCACTCCACTATCTGCATCGTCCTTCTGAGTGAGTTTCTTTCCTGGAATACATGGCTACAACATTTGGTGCATAGGCAGGGAAACTCCTCACTTTGAGGATACTGGTCTCATTTGAGGCCACCCCGAGGCTTTGTGGCTTGAATCTCCTAGAGAGGGGAAGGCGCCTTGCCCCTCTGGAAGAATTCAGCCTTTCAATGCCCAGTTACTTTGCTTTGGCAGGTAGTGAACGGCCGCAAGGGAACTGAGTGCTCAGGCGAGGAGGAACCCCCCTGGCAGGGTGGAAGAGGGGGCCTGATCACCCCCCTGGGAGGGACTAGAAGGGGCACGGACCCACAGAGGCCTGGAATAGACAGGTGGCAGCAACTCCTTGGTACACAGGTTAACAAGC
>NW_011463034.1:0-508 GCF_000754665.1 Bison bison bison | reverse complement strand
CACAAACTTTAAACGATATAATAGACCAGTTAGACCTAATTGATATCTATAGGACATTTCATCCCAAATAATGAATTTCACTTTTTTCTCAAGCACACATGGAACCTTCTCCAGGACAGATCACATCCTGGGCCATAAATCTAGCCGTGGTAAATTCAAAAAAATTGAAATCATTCCAAGCATCTTTTCTGACCACAATGCAGTAAGATTAGATCTCAATTACAGGAGAAAAACTATTAAAAATTCCAACATATGGAGGCTGAACAACACGCTGCTGAATAACCAACAAATCACAGAAGAAATCAAAAAAGAAATCAAAATTTGCATAGAAATGAATGAAAATGAAAACACAACAACCCAAAACCTGTGGAATACTGTAAAAGCAGTCCTAAGGGGAAAGTTCATAGCAATACAGGCATACCTCAAGAAACAAGAAAAAAGTCAAATAAATAACCTAACTCTACACCTAAAGCAACTAGAAAAGGAAGAAATGAAGAACCCCAGGGTT
>NW_011463033.1:0-533 GCF_000754665.1 Bison bison bison | reverse complement strand
ATTTATTAAAGTATCAATGACCAGATCCTAAAAAGAGAAGGCACAGGTCTGTCTCCCGCTGGTGAATTTCTTGTGTCTAATGAAGGAAATGTCACCAGCTCTGCAAATTCCCATCCTTTAGACATGAAGTAAATCAACAGAAATGTGTGAAAGCAGGGGCCATGAGATGGAAATGTTACATTAAGAGATTTGGATTTTCTTATCACTTATATAAATTCTTTTTTTATTTTATGTTCTTTTATTTTATTTTTTTAAATTTTATTTTATTTTTAAACTTTACATAATTGTATTAGTTTTGCCAAATATCAAAATGAATCCATCACAGGTATAAGGAGGCAGCTACCCAAATGTCCTGAAACTCCATCCCCATTCAGACCCTGCCAAGGAGTCACTGTTGAATTCAGAAATATTTGAAAACTCTATTTTAGGAATTCCAACACATTTTACGCTTTGCAAATTTGTCTAGAAAATGGCCTTAGGTCTCACGGTTCTTACTCTGGGATAGGTTGGGTTTCCAATTCCTTAGAAAAAGT
>NW_011463032.1:0-504 GCF_000754665.1 Bison bison bison | reverse complement strand
GAAGAGATACCCCACGCCCAAGGTAAGAGAAACCTAAGTAAGACGGTAGGTGTTGCATGAGGGCATCAGAGGGCAAACACACTGAAACCATACTCACAGAAAACTAGTCAATCTAATCACACTAGGACCACAGCCTTGTCTAACTCAATGAAACTAAGCCATGCCCATGGGGCAACCCAAGACAGGCGGGTCATGGTGGAGAGATTTGACAGAATGTGGTTCACTGGAGAAGGGAATGGCAAACCACTTCAGTATTCTTGCCTTGAGAACCCCATGAACACTATGAAAAGGCAAAATGATAGGATACTGAAAGAGGAACTCCCCAGGTCAGTAGGTGCCCAATATGCTACTGGAGATCAGTGGAGAAATAACTCCAGAAACAATGAAGGGATGGAGCCAAAGCAAAAAGAATACCCAGCTGTGGATGTGACTGGTGATAGAAGCAAGGTCAGATGCTGTAAAGAGCAATATTGCATAGGAACCTGGAATGTCAGGTCCATGAAT
>NW_011463031.1:0-505 GCF_000754665.1 Bison bison bison | reverse complement strand
CTGGACACAAGCCTAGATGAGGTCATTGGCCCTGCAGTCACTCGAGAGCAATCCCCAGCTTTCCTTTGCAACTCGAATGGGAGATTCGACTTCCCTGGGCAAACACAAGAGGCATCCCGAATTCCCCGTCGTAACTCGAGAATCCCGCCGCAACTCGAGAAAAACCACGTGGTTCCCCCGTCATCGCAAGACGAAGCCCTGTCCCGCTACAGCGTCTCAGGGAAGTCCCACGTTAGGAATTGGAGGTCGAAACGGTACTTGGCACCCTTAATGCGCCCCCACAAAGTTCCCCGGCATCCCGTTCTCCCTGAAGAGGAACACCGAGGTTTTCCGGCACCACTTCCTCTGAGCCCCTTCTACCCGCCTGATCTCGACAGGAGGGTCGACTCCCCTGCTTTGTCTGGAAGGGGTTACCGACCTTCCGGTCGCACCTCAGGATGAGGCCGGTCTCACGACGACATTCCAGACGTGGCCTCGTGGGTGCTTCCACATTGCGAAGCACCCC
>NW_011463030.1:0-521 GCF_000754665.1 Bison bison bison | reverse complement strand
TCGCCCCTGGAGAGGAACACTGGCTTCTGGACACAAGCCTAGATGAGGTCTATTGGCCCAGCAGTCACTCGAGAGCAATCCACAGCTTTCCTTCGCAACTCGAATGGAAGATTGGACTTCCCGGGCCAACACAAGAGGCATCCTGAATTCCCCGTCGTAACTCGAGAATCGTGCCGCAACTCGAGAAAATCCACGTGGTTCCCCCGTCATCGCAAGATGAAGCCCTTTCCCGCTACAGTGTCTCAGGAGAAGTCCCACGTGAGGTATTGGAGGTCGAACGGTACTTGGCACCCTTGATGCGACCCACAAAGTTCCCCGACATCCCGGTCTCCCTCGAGAGGAACACCGAGGTTTTCCGGCACAACTTCCTCTGAGCCCCTTCTACCCTCCTGATCTGGACAGGAGGGTCGACTCCACTGCTTTGTCTGGAAGGGGTTCCCGATCTTCCGGTCGCACCTCAGGATGAGGCCGGTCTCACGACGACATTCCAGACGTGGCCTCGTGGGTGGTTCCACATTCCG
>NW_011463029.1:0-524 GCF_000754665.1 Bison bison bison | reverse complement strand
GTATGGCCTACGAGACCAATCTCTCGACCTCTCTCCAACGCCTCAGGAGGCTTGACTCCCTTTAGTCCACCCAGTGAGCTCCAGAGATACCCGTCGCGACTCGAGAGCAGAGCGGGGTTCTTGCCTCCGCTCGACATGAATGCCTGTCTCCCCAGGGTGTGTCTGGAATGCAACCCTGAGATCCCTGTCGCCCCGGGAGAGGAACATTGGCTTCTGGACACAAGCCTAGATAAGGTCTATTGGCCCTGCAGTCACTCGAGAGAAATCCCCAGCTTTCCTTCGCAACTCGAATGGAAGATGGGACTTCCCTGGGCCAACACAAGAGGCATCCTGAATTCCCCATCGAAATTCGAGAATCCTTCTACACCTCGAGAAAAACCACGTGGTTCCCCCGTCATCGCAAGATGTAGCCCTATGCCGCTACAGCGTCTCAGGAGAAGTCCCACTTTAGGAATTGGAGTTCGAAACGTTACTTGGCATCCTTGATGCGACCCACAAAGTGCCCCGACATCCCGGTCTCCCTC
>NW_011463028.1:0-506 GCF_000754665.1 Bison bison bison | reverse complement strand
GTGTGTGTGTGTGTGTGTGTGTGTATCTCCTCTTGCCGTCTTGGAGTCTGTCTCGGAATCTTCATGTATTTCTGCCTCTGTATCTCCTGACAGCCAGCCGCCGGCCCGTTGGTCTGGCCCCGGCCTCTCCCAGGCGCTCTGGCTCTGGCTGAGGAGCTTGCGCAGGCCAGCTGTCTCCCTTGGCGTGGGTGCGTGCGAGTGTCTGTGTGTCTGTCTGTGTGCCTGCCTGTGGCTCGTCTGCTCTCTCAGGAAGGTCGAGGGCTTGGCGTGGGGCAAAGGGGGGCCTCGGTAGTGCGAAGGGAGGGGCTGAGGCGCTCCGCTCGACCGCGCCTCCCTGGCTTCTGGTGGGTTTGGGCACCGGACAGGTGCCGGGCAAGTTGGGCGCTCAAGTTTCGCTGCGCCGAGGCCGCAGCAGGTTCAGAGGCCCCTGGGCCGCGGGGGTTGGGAGGCGGCGGGCGCCGAAGACCGACACGTCCGGGGCCGCGCGGGCCTGAGCAGCGAATGGG
>NW_011463027.1:0-530 GCF_000754665.1 Bison bison bison | reverse complement strand
GCAGGGACCCTGCGATCGGAGTCCGAAATCAGAGGAACCCTGAGGTTCCTGCCTCAACTGGAGATGAGGCCCTCTTCCAATGCACCAAACCCAGGGGAGTCCCGACGAGGCCCCTCCCACCTCCAGTTTCCCTGACTTCTCAGAGCCACCATGAGAAGCCCCTGAGGTCACCTGCACAAAGCGAGGGAAGCCAGGGTTTCCCGCCTCAACCCGAGAAAGACCTCGAGAGACCTTCTTCAACACGTCTCGAGGCCAGATCCACTACCATGACTCGAGAGCAATGACGCGCTCCCCCTCGCCACTCGCATGGAGACCCGACTTCCCTGGCGCCCCACGAGAGGCTCACTGACCTCGCCGTCCTACCTCGTGAGAAACCGCACCCTGGGGCCGCCGCTCGAGAACCACCCCGAGACTCCCCCGTCATCGCGGAGATGAGGGCCTTCGTCTCCTGCATGGCCTCGAGGCCAGCCTCGCGACCTCTCTCCAAACGCCTCAGGAGGCTTGACTCCCTTTAGTCCACCCAGTGAGCT
>NW_011463026.1:0-511 GCF_000754665.1 Bison bison bison | reverse complement strand
TGATCAGTGAGCTCCGGGCAGTACTTGGTCCCAGGTTTGGAGCCCAATGCCCGGAACGCGGGAGAGAGAGGCTGGCTGCCGCGGGTGCTTGCAAGCCTGTACTGGGAAGGACCGAGTGAGCTTCCACTCCGGTGGAGCTCCAGCTCTGCGCCCATGCGCGATAGCACAGAGCCCCGGCCGAGAGGCTGCTCTGGCCTGGGCGAGCCTCCCCAAGCCCTGCCCAGCTTCTAGCGTTCGCGCCCGGGAAGGAGCAGGCTGCGGGAGTGTGGGAGACGTGAGTGGTGCCTGACTGGTGCCTCAGCTCAGCTCTCGCCTTCCCTTCGGACCTAGGAGCCAGGCGTCCTTGCAGAGGGCTTAGGGGCTGGGGGTGTTCACACTGCCAAAGCCTCCCGCAGGGAGAGCTCTTTCCGAGGGAAAGGAAGCGCCCCAGGCTGCATTCCCAAGCTGGTGCTTCCCCGCCCAGACTAAGCCGCCGCACGGAGGGAATCAGGGTCCCGGTGCCCCTGGCTTG
>NW_011463025.1:0-520 GCF_000754665.1 Bison bison bison | reverse complement strand
TCGTGACCACTGGCTGGGTTGCCCAGACTAGCTGCGGCGGTAGAGGGGAAAGGTGTGCGCGAAGAGAAGAAACCGAGACGGCTTGTGGCCCCCCAGCCCCCGGCCCCCTGGGGGCTGATGGGTGGCCATGGACCGGTACCTCAATAACTGCTACAAGGCTGCCCAGGCCGCCGCCTCTAAGGCGGCAGCCAGCAGCCTAACTGCCAACAGGGAGCTGTGTGACTCTGTGAGTGGGGGCCAGTCGGTCATCCTCCTTCTGTTTCTTGCTCCAGGGCTGGGTCTTGGGAGGGAAGGAGGGCGGGCAGATGAAAGACTACGGGGGAGGACTCAGCAGAGGCGGGTGGGTCCTTGAACCTGGGTTTCTAAGCCAGTCCTCTGGTCTTAGTGCAAACTACACAATTACTCAGAGGCATGCGTTGAACAGAATCATAGCTCTTTGAGGGTCAGAAGAATTAGAATTACAGGCAGCTATCCAGAGACAAGGGCTTTCCTAATGGCTCAGTGGTAAAGAATCTGCCTG
>NW_011463024.1:0-533 GCF_000754665.1 Bison bison bison | reverse complement strand
ACGTGGTTTTTCTTCGAGTTGCGGCGGGATTCTCGAGTTACGACGGGGAATTCGGGATGAGCTCTTGTGTTGGCCCAGGGAAGTCCAATCTTCCATTCGAGTTACGAAGGACAGCTGGGGATTGCTCTCGAGTGACTGCAGGGCCAATAGACCTCATCTAGGCTTGTGTCCAGAAGCCAATGTTCCTCTCCAGGGGCGACCGGGATCTCGGGGTTGCATTCCAGACGCACCCGGGGAGACAGGCATTCATTTCGAGTGGAAGCAAAGAACCCCGCTCTGCTCTCGAGTCGCGACGGGTATCTCTTGGAGCTCACTGGGTGGACTAAAGGGAGTCAAGCCTCCTGAGGCGTTTGGAGAGAGGTCGAGGGGTTGGCCTCTAGGCCATGCAGGAGACGAAGGCCCTCATCTCCGCGATGACGGGGGAGTCTCGGGGTGGTTCTCGAGCGGCGGCCCCAGGGTGCGGTTTCTCACGAGGTACGACGGCGAGGTCAGTGAGCCTCTCGTGGGGCGCCAGGGAAGTCGGGTGTCCATGC
>NW_011463023.1:0-511 GCF_000754665.1 Bison bison bison | reverse complement strand
CCAGCCTGCGCCCAGGCGCGATAGCACAGCGCCCGGCCGAGAGGCTGCTCTGGCCTGGGCGAGCCTCCCCAAGCCCTGCCCAGCTTCTAGCGTTCGCGCCCGGGAAGGAGCAGGCTGCGGGAGGGTGGGAGACGTGACTGGTGCCTGACTGGTGCCTCAGCTCAGCTCTCGCCTTCCCTTCGGACCTAGGAGCCAGGCGTCCTTGCAGAGGGCTTAGGGGCTGGGGGTGTGCACACTGCCAAAGCCTCCCGCAGGGAGAGCTCTTTCCGAGGGAATGGAAGCGCCCCAGGCTGCATTCCCAAGCTGGTGCTTCCCCGCCCAGACTGAGCGCCGCACGGAGGGAATCAGGGTCCCGGTGCCCCTGGCTTGGGGAGGCAGCTCCACAGCCAGAGTGGTGCTCCGTTTGTGCCCAGAAAGCGCCTGCCAGACCGGGCCTTCCCTGGAGCTGTCCTCCCGCCTAGAGGCAGGTGGATGTGCTGTGCGGGCTTCCCCTGTGCGTTTGGGCTCCCTA
>NW_011463022.1:0-531 GCF_000754665.1 Bison bison bison | reverse complement strand
AGAGATAAATCCACGCACATATGGACACCTTATCTTCGACAAAGGAGGCAAGAATATACAATGGATTAAAGACAATCTCTTTAACAAGTGGTGCTGGGAAATCTGGTCAACCACTTGTAAAAGAATGAAACTGGACCACTTCTAACACCATACACAAAAATAAACTCAAAATGGATTAAAGAACTCAACGTAAGACCAGAAACTATAAAACTCCTAGAGGAGAACATAGGCAAAACACTCTCCGACATACATCACAGCAGGATCCTCTATGACCCACCTCCCAGAATATTGGAAATAAAAGCAAAAATAAACAAATGGGACCTAATTAACCTTAAAAGCTTCTGCACATCAAAGGAAACTATTAGCAAGGTGAAAAGACAGCCTTCAGAATGGGAGAAAATAATAGCAAATGAAGCAACCGACAAACAACTAATCTCAAAAATATACAAGCAACTCCTACAGCTCAACTCCAGAAAAATAAACGACCCAATCAAAAAATGGGCCAAAGAACTAAATAGACATTTCTCCAAA
>NW_011463021.1:0-506 GCF_000754665.1 Bison bison bison | reverse complement strand
TTGGACTTCCCTGGGCCAACACAAGAGGCATCCTGAATTCCCCGTCGTAACTCGAGAATCCTGCCGCAACTCGAGAAAATCCACGTGGTTCCCCCGTCATCGCAAGATGAAGCCCTTTCCCGCTACAGTGTCTCAGGAGAAGTCCCACGTTAGGTATTGGAGGTCGAAACGGTACTTGGCACCCTTGATGCGACCCACAAAGTGCCCCGACATCCCGGTCTCCCTCGAGAGGAACACCGAAAGTTTTTCCGGCACCACTTCCTCTGAGCCCCTTCTACCCTCCTGATCTGGACAGGAGGGTCGACTCCCCTGCTTTGTCTGGAAGGGGTTCCCGACCTTCCGGTCGCACCTCAGGATGAGGCCGGTCTCACGACGACATTCTAGACGTGGCCTCGTGGGTGGTTCCACATTCCGAAGGACCCCGATTTCCCGGTCCCCTCTTGATAAGAACCCGATGCACGGACACCTCTTCCAACTCCACCCTGTGAATGAAGTCAACACGAAGG
>NW_011463020.1:0-516 GCF_000754665.1 Bison bison bison | reverse complement strand
ACGAAGACATTCCAGACGTGGCCTCGTGGGTGGTTCCACATTCCGTAGGACCCCGATTTCCCGGTCCCCTCTTGAGAAGAACCCGATGCCCGGACACCTCTCCGAACTCCACCCTGTGAATGAAGTCCACACGAAGGGGCAGTTTTTCCGTGCATCGTTCGGAAAAAACCGCAGGTTCCAAATACAGCTCGACAAGCGGCCTCTCTCCCCGGGGACATCTCGAGAGGCAAGCGGAGTTCCATGCCTCAACCCAAGACGAGGCCTGACTCTCCTGTCCCCAGTCTGCAGGGACCCTGCGATCGGAGTCTGAAATCAGAGGTACCCTGCGGTTCCTGCCTCAACTGGAGATGAGGCCCTCTTCCAATGCACCAAGCCCCGTGGTGTCCCGAGAGGCCCCTCCCACCTCCAGTTTCCCTGGCTTCTCAGAGCCACCATGAGAAGCCCCCTGAGGTCACCTGCACAAGTCGAGGGAACCCAGGGTTTCCTGCCTCAACCCGAGAAAGACCTCGAGAGACC
>NW_011463019.1:0-506 GCF_000754665.1 Bison bison bison | reverse complement strand
ATTTTCTATTCGTTTCTATGTCAAATTTTTGTATTTCTTTTTTTGATTTCTTCTGTGATTTGTTGGTTATTCAGCAGCGTGTTGTTCAGCCTCCATATGTTGGAATTTTTCATCGTTTTTCTCCTGTAATTGAGATCTAATCTTACTGCATTGTGGTCAGAAAAGATGCTTGGAATGATTTCTAGTTTTTTGAATTTACCAAGGCTAGCTTTATGGCCCAGGATGTGATCTATCCTGGAGAAGGTTCCATGTGCGCTTGAGAAAAAGGTGAAATTCATTGTTTTGGGATGAAATGTCCTATAGATATCAATTAGGTCTAACTGGTCTATTGTATCATTTAAAGTTTGTGTTTCCTTGTTAATTTTCTGTTTAGTTGATCTATCCATAGGTGTGAGTGGGGTATTAAAGTCTCCCACTATTACTGTGTTATTGTTAATTTCTCCTTTCATACTTGTTAGCATTTGTCTTACATACTGCGGTGCTCCCGTGTTGGGTGCATATATATT
>NW_011463018.1:0-519 GCF_000754665.1 Bison bison bison | reverse complement strand
TTGAGCCCAACTTTTAATACAACCCATGGACTGCGGCCATCAGCCTCCTCTGTCCGTGGCATTTCCCAGGCGAGGATACGTGGGAGTGGGTTGCCTATTTCCTTCTCCGGCGGGATCTTCCCCACCCAGGGATCAAACCCCAGTCTCCTGCGCGCGGATGCCTTGCCATCTGAACCAGGACATTGCTAATTCCCTAGGCAAAATACAAAGAATAGAGCTCGTGTTCTACTAAATGGAAAGATGATTTCAAAACAGAAGCTGTCCTTTGTTGGTATCTTTGAATCTTTATGTAGTTTTCGTTGATTTTTACTGTTAAGGCTAACTGAACAAGGCAAGAGAGAAACCCCAGAATTGAAAAGCAATTGACGGTTTTGAAAGAAACATGTGCAGGTGAAGCTCTCTTCCTTTTTGAGAGATGGTTAAATGCAAAATCTTGATTCAACACATATGACTTTTGTGCACTTTATTTCAAATCTCCATGACAAAACCCTAAGGCGACCAGGAAGAAAGGAGTAGAGG
>NW_011463017.1:0-501 GCF_000754665.1 Bison bison bison | reverse complement strand
CATCTATTTCTGCTTTATTGACTATGCCAAAGCCTTTGACTGTGTGGATCACAATAAACTGTGGAAAATTCTGAAAGAGATTGGAATACCAGACCACCTGATCTGCCTCTTGAGAAATTTGTATGCAGGTCAGGAAGCAACAGTTCTAACTGGACATGGAACAACAGACTGGTTCCAAATAGGAAAAGAAGTACGTCAAGGCTGTATATTGTCACCCTGTTTATTTAACTTCTATGCAGAGTACATCATGAGAAACGCTGGACTGGAAAAAACACAAGCTGGAATCAAGATTGCCGGGAGAAATATCAATAACCTCAGATATGCAGATGACACCACCCTTATGGCAGAAAGTGAAGAGGAACTAAGAAGCCTCTTGATGAAAGTGAAAGTGGAAAGTGAAAAAGTTGGCTTTAAGCTCAACATTCAGAAAAAGAAGATCATGGCATCTGGTCCCATCACTTCATGGGAAATAGATGGGGAAACCGTGGAAATAGTGTCAGA
>NW_011463016.1:0-509 GCF_000754665.1 Bison bison bison | reverse complement strand
TCAGATATGCAGATGACACCACCCTCATGGCAGAAAAGTGAAGAGGAACTAAAAAGCCTCTTGAATGAAAAGTGAAAGAGGAGAGTGAAATAGTTGGCTTAAAAGCTCAACATTCAGAAAATGAAGATCATGGCATCTGGCCCCACCACTTCATGGGAAATAGACGGGGAAACAGTGGAAACAGTGCCAGACTTTATTTTGGGGGGCTCCAAAATCACTGCAGAAGGTGATTTCAGCCATGAAATTAAAAGACACTTACTCCTTGGAAGGAAAGTTATGACCAACCTAGATAGCATATTGAAAAGCAGAGACATTACTTTGCCAACAAAGTTCTGTCTAGTCAAGGCTATGGTTTTTCCAGTGGTCAGGTATGGATGTGAGAGTTGGATTGTGAAGAAAGCTGAGCACCGAAGAATTGATGCTTTTGAACTGTGGTGTTGGAGAAGACTCTTGAGAGTCCCATGGACTGCAAGGAGATCCAACTAGTCCATTCTAAAGGATATCAGTCC
>NW_011463015.1:0-504 GCF_000754665.1 Bison bison bison | reverse complement strand
CTGGTTTTAGAAAAGGCAGAGAAACCAGAGATCAAATTGCCAACATCTGCGGGATCATGGAAAAAGCAAGAGAGTTCCAGAAAAATATCTATTTCTGCTTTATTGACTATGCCAAAGCCTTTGACTGTGTGGATCACAATAAACCGTGGAAAATTCTGAGAGATGGGAATACCAGACCACCTGACCTGCCTCTTGAGAAACCTATATGCAAGTCAAGAAGCAACAGTTAGAACTGGACATGGAAAAACAGACTGGTTCCAAATAGGAAAAGGAGTACGTCAAGGCTGTATATTGTCACCCTGCTTATTTAACTTATATGCAGAGTACATCATGAGAAACGCTGGGCTGGAAGAAGCACAAGCTGAAATCAAGATTGCCGGGAGAAATATCAATAACCTCAGATATGCAGATGGCACCACCCTTATGGCAGAAAGTGAAGAGGAACTAAAAAGCCTCTTGATAAAAGTGAAAGAGGATAGTGAAAAAGTTGGCTTAAAGCTCAAC
>NW_011463014.1:0-507 GCF_000754665.1 Bison bison bison | reverse complement strand
GGACTAGTGAACACAGTTCCTGCATGGACAATCATCCTTCTAATTATGTCTGCCAGTCTTTGAAAAATACACTGTTGTTTGGATCTGTGCTTAGCCAGATATCTTACTCACAATGGGCCAATCCATTTTTGTAGATGTATTTTTTCACGTTTTAAAGTTTAGTCTTGTCACCTTTCTTCACTTTGAATTTCTCTGATTTGCCCACAGCGTTTTCCTTTTGAACACAGACTGTCCTTAACAAGGGTTGCACACAGCCATTACATTTCAACTTAAGAATGCAGAAAGTTATCCAAATTGAGCTATGAAAGTGACAGAGGTCTCTTTCACTTTGATAATAAAGTCCTGTCCTTCAAATGTGTGGAGGAAGCCCCTGGAATGTTGTGCTTGCTTTATTGAGACTATTCAATTCCTTATAAAAGAAAAATAAACAGGAATGATGAAACTCCTAAGAATGTTAAGCACCAATAGTGAGAAAGTTAGCAGCTTAGCAGAGAGAGACAAATCCCA
>NW_011463013.1:0-502 GCF_000754665.1 Bison bison bison | reverse complement strand
GGATCAAACCCCAGTCTCCTGCGCGCGGATGCCTTGCCATCTGAACCAGGACATTGCTAATTCCCTAGGCAAAATACAAAGAATAGAGCTCCTGTTCCACTAAATGGAAAGATGATTTCAGAAACAGAAGCTGTCCTTTGTTGGTATCTTTGAATCTTTATGTAGTTTTCGTTGATTTTTACTGTTAAGGCTAACTGAACAAGGCAAGAGAGAAACCCCAGAATTGAAAAGCAATTGACGGTTTTGAAAGAAACATGTGCAGGTGAAGCTCTCTTCCTTTTTGAGAGATGGTTAAATGCAAAATCTTGATTCAACACATATGACTTTTGTGCACTTTATTTCAAATCTCCATGACAAAACCCTAAGGCGACCAGGAAGAAAGGAGTAGAGGGGCAGACACAAAGAGCAACCTTTCCCCTTGGTGCCATCGCAACCAGCTGCTTAGTTCCTTCATCTCAAGGACTATCATCTGGGCTTCTCTGGTTTGTCTGATTCTTGTTTC
>NW_011463012.1:0-537 GCF_000754665.1 Bison bison bison | reverse complement strand
GGACACCCATGGCTGATTCATGTCAATGTATAGGACAAAACCACTACGATATTGTAAACGTAATTGGACCTACAAAATACAAAAATAAAATAGAAATTTAAGAAAAAAGAAACTGAAAAAAAGACAAAGAAGAAAGAAAGGACAGCACACCCAGGGGGTCTTTCACTTTGATTGATTTTAAATCACATTCAGTGACTGACTGGGAATCATCAATGGGGTCTCCCAGGAGGTAGAGTGCCAGAAAGATTTAATTAGGGAGCTGCAGTCCAGATAAAAGATAACATAGCACTGAGTTAAAATTTGAACTCAACTCTTTTGATGCCCACGGCGAAACTCTGTGTTTTAGTTGTTTCTCAAAAGGTTTGTGAAGGCACGCAGGATACTTATGGTCAGAGACTGCCTTATGTATCTCCATATTTGATTGACTATTCCTTGGACCTTTTAAAACATTTCAAAATGAAGGGTAACACCAAATTAAATATTTCATACTCTTTCTTTTAAACCGTGAGAAACTGGTAGAATTTGGACTAACAAAAG
>NW_011463011.1:0-534 GCF_000754665.1 Bison bison bison | reverse complement strand
GATCTTGAGAAAGAAGAATGGAATTGGAGGAATCAACCTACCTGACTTCAGGCTCTACTACAAAGCCACAGTTATCAAGACAGGATGGTACTGGCACAAAGACAGAAATATAGATCAATGGAACAAAATAGAAAGCCCAGAGATAAATCCACGCACATATGGACACCTTATCTTTGACAAAGGAGGCAAGAATATACAATGGATTAAAGACAATCTCTTTAACAAGTGGTGCTGGGAAATCTGGTCAACCACTTGTAAAAGAATGAAAGTAGAACACTTTATAACACCATACACAAAAATAAACTCAAAATGGATTAAAGATCTAAACGTAAGACCAGAAACTATAAAACTCCTAGAGGAGAACATAGGCAAAACACTCTCTGACATACATCACAGCAGGATCCTCTATGACCCACCTCCCAGAATATTGGAAATAAAAGCAAAAATAAACAAATGGGACCTAATTAACCTTAAAAGCTTCTGCACATCAAAGGGAACTATTAGCAAGGTGAAAAGACAGCCTTCAGAATGGGA
>NW_011463010.1:0-532 GCF_000754665.1 Bison bison bison | reverse complement strand
GTGGGGCGGCCAGGGAAGTCGGGTCTCCATGCGAGTGGCGAGGCCGAGCGCGTCATTGCTCTCGAGCCATGGTAGGGTGCCGGGGACCAGCCCGGCTGATCCAGGGTATTCGAAGGAGAGACGGCGTAGGCGAAGATCAGGAAACAACTGCTTAATTAAATGTTAATTAAGGATATAAAGAGTAATAGAATGAGGATAGCTCAGTGAGGAAATTCAGTGGAGAAAAGAGGCTGAAGAATTCAGCCAGAAGGTAAGAGAAAGAACGACATGGTGAGACCAAGTTTCGGTGAACAAGGCCCGCACTTTATTTTCAAAGTAATTTTTATACCTTAAGTTATGCATAGAGGATAATGGGGGAAGGGGTAGAGTCTTGCAGCAAACCAGGCTTTCTTCCTGCAAACTTATCATATGCAAACGCTTCGGTGATTTGCATCATCTTCTGGCCCGGAGGCCTGTTAACATTTTAAGACCTTTTCTTCAGAAAACTTATTTTCTCTAAAGGTGGTTGGTCAGGAGCCACCCTCCAAAAAAG
>NW_011463009.1:0-530 GCF_000754665.1 Bison bison bison | reverse complement strand
TCTCCCCCGGGGACACCTCGAGAGGCAAGCGGAGTTCCACTGCCTCAACCCAAGACAAGGCCTGACTCTCCTGTCCCCAGTCTGCAGGGACCCTGCGATCGGAGTCCGAAATCAGAGGAACCCTGAGGTTCCTGCCTCAACTGGAGATGAGGCCCTCTTCCAATGCCCCAAACCCAGGGGAGTCCACAGAAGCCCCTCCCACGTCCAGTTTCCCTGACTTCTCAGAGCCACCATGAGAAGCCCCCTGAGGTCACCTGCACAAGTGGAGGGAAGCCAGGGTTTCCTGCCTCAACCCGAGAAAGACCTCGAGAGACCTTCTTCAACACGTCTCGACGCCAGATTCCCCTACCATGACTCGAGAGCAATGACGCGCTCCCCCTCGCCTATCGCATGGAGACCCGACTTCGCCGGCGCCCCACGAGAGGCTCACTGACCTCGCCGTCGTACCTCGTGAGAAACCGCACCCTGGGGCCGCCGCTCGAGAACCACCCCGAGACTCCCCCGTCATCGCGGAGATGAGGGCCTTCGTC
>NW_011463008.1:0-549 GCF_000754665.1 Bison bison bison | reverse complement strand
ACTGGGGACAGGAGAGTCAGGCCTCGTCTTGGGTTGAGGTCATGGAACTCCGCTTGCCTCTCGAGATGTCCCGGGAGAGAGGCGCTTGTCGAGCTGATTTGGACCGGGGTTTTTTCCGAACGATGCACGGAAAAACTGCCCCTTCGTGTGGACTTCATTCACAGGGTGGAGTTCGGAGAGGTGTCCGGGCATCGGGTTCTTCTCAAGATGGGACCGGGAAATCGGGGTCCTACGGAATGTGGAACCACCCACGAGGCCACGTCTGGAATGTCTTCGTGAGACCGGCCTCATCCTGAGGTGCGACCGGAAGGTCAGGAACCCCTTCCAGACAAAGCAGGGGAGTCGACCCTCCTGTCCAGATCAGGAGGGGAGAAAGGGCTCAGAGGACGGGGTGCCGGAAAACCTCAGTGTTCCTCTCGAGGGAGACCGGGATTTCGGGGAACTTTGTGGGTCGCATCAAGGGTGCCAAGTGCCCTTTCGACCTCCAATTCCTAACGGGGGACTTCTCCTGAGACGCTGTAGCGGGAAAGGGCTTCATCTTGCGATGAC
>NW_011463007.1:0-525 GCF_000754665.1 Bison bison bison | reverse complement strand
CCAGTTTTTTAAGGAATCTCCACACTATTCTCCATAGTGGCTGTACTAGTTTGCATTCCCACCAACAGTGTAAGAGGGTTCCCTTTTCTCCACACCCTCTCCAGCATTTATTGCTTGTAGACTTTTGCCCATTTTAAAACTGCACTGTGAGTCTTTTTGTGTAGCCCTGTAAGAATTCTTTATATAACCTGGATATACAGATATCAAGATTACATGATATGCAAATATTTCTCCCTTTATGTATATTGTCTTCTTACTTTCATGATAATGCTCTTTGACGCACAGTTTTTTATTTTGATGACATCCCCTTCATTTACTTTTCTTTTATTACTTGTGCTTCTGGTGTCCTATCTAAGAACTTGTTGCCAAATTCAAGGTCATAATTATTTACCCTTACATTTTTTTCCTAAGAGTTTTGTGGTGTTAGCTTTTTAATTTGGGTCTTTGATCATTTTCAGTTAATTCTGTGTAGTGTGGGACAGGAGTCTAACTTCATTCTTTTGCATGTGTATACCCAGTTATCTC
>NW_011463006.1:0-518 GCF_000754665.1 Bison bison bison | reverse complement strand
GGTTCGTGTCTGCTCAGCTCTTTGAGTATTGCCTCCTCGAGGTCCCTGTTCGGGCGCCACCTGCTGGGGACCAGCCCCAGCTGATCCAAGGTATTCGAAGGAGAGATGGCCTAGGCGACTATTTATATGCTCATCAGAGATATCAAGAATAATAGTATGAGGATAGCTCAGTAGGAAAATTCGGTGGAGAAAAGAGAATGAGTAGCTTGGTTTACGCGGGAGACCAAGAAAATTTCAAGACAAGAAGTTTGCACCACTTACGTAGGCCGCAGGCGCCCTCTCGAAGAGCGGAAGGTGCCTCACCCTAGACACCTTCTCGAGTGGGTCTTAGCAGCCCAGGCATAATTAGGAAGCGTGGTGGGTTCCTTGCTGCAAATGGAGACTCCGCTTGAAGTTACAGGGAAGAATGACAAGGAACTTTAAGAATTGGAGCTGTAAGGTAACTCTTTGACAGAGAGAGCGAGATGGTGGTGGGGGACAGCCCCCAGTGAAATCAGAGGTGAGAGCACAAAGCAATA
>NW_011463005.1:0-536 GCF_000754665.1 Bison bison bison | reverse complement strand
TTGGCTTCTGGACACAAGCCTAGATGAGGTCTCTTGGCCCTGCAGTCACTCGAGAGCAATCCCCAGCTTTCCTTCGCAACTCGAGTGGAAGATTGGACTTGCCTGGGCCAACACAAGAGGCAGCCTGAATTCCCCGTCGTAGCTCGAGAATCCCGCCGTAACTCGAGAAAAACCACGTGGCTCCCGCGTCATCGCAAGATGAAGCCCTTTCCCGCTACAGCGTCTCAGGAGAAGTCCCACGTTAGGAATTGGAGGTCGAAAGGGCACTTGGCACCCTTGATGCGACCCACAAAGTTCCCCGAAATCCCGGTCTCCCTCGAGAGTATCACTGAGGTTTTCCGGCACCCCCTCCTCTGAGCCCTTTCTCCCCTCCTGATCTGGACAGGAGGGTCGACTCCCCTGCTTTGTCTGGAAGGGGTTCCCGACCTTCCGGTCACACCTCAGGATGAGGCCGGTCTCACGAAGACATTCCAGACGTGGCCTCGTGGGTGGCTCCACATTCCGTAGGACCCCGATTTCCCGGTCCCCTCTTGAGA
>NW_011463004.1:0-525 GCF_000754665.1 Bison bison bison | reverse complement strand
TCACAGCTAGAGAAAAGCCTGCGCAGCTAAATAGACCCAGCATAAGCTTAAAAAATAATAGCTAAAGTAGTCCTCAGGCTGAAGTGAAACACCGGTGGGCACCTATTTGGAGGACTGTGAAGAAATAAACCACAAAGGCCAAGGGAACTGCACAGATAAACGCGAAAGCCAGTATTCCTGCACTTTGGGTTTATAACTCCTCTTTTCAAAAAATACTTATTTATTAATGGACACATTGAGTCTTCATTGCAACATGATCTTCACTGCATCGTGAGGGTGTCTCTCCAGCTGTGACACACGGGCTCCAGAGCATGCGGGCTCAGGAGTTGTGGCCCCAAGGTTTAGTTGATCCACCACATGTGGCATCTTAGATATGGGTTCAGGGTTTGAACCTACATCCCTGCATTGGAAGGCGGATTCTAAACCACTGGACCACCAGGGAAATCCCTGTGACTTCTGTTTATCTTCTCCTCTCTTTGTTTTTTGATTTAAAAGAAAAATGTATAAAGCAGTAACCATAAATCT
>NW_011463003.1:0-526 GCF_000754665.1 Bison bison bison | reverse complement strand
GCAAGGTATGAGAACCCAGAACTGATCCACCCTGGTCTGTTCAGTGGGAAGATGTGGAAAATGACTTGAAAATCAGACAATGTTTAAAGACAGCACACGGAGGCCAGCGGTGACCCCCGCGGGGCAAATGTCAACACGTGAGAATCCCCCTACTGACCCTGGTGTTGTTCCTTTCAGCTTTCAGCTGAGCGATTTCCTCTTTGGCTTTACAAAGCTGCTCCCTGTAGGTGTATCCTTCGGGAGTTGGAAATTCCTAGAAAACAGTTAAATGAGAAACTAAATACAAACATAAATTAAAAAGAGAGCAAGACTGTGAAGACTGACCCTGTCAAGTCTCTCCAGGCTCCACACAAAGGATCTCCATGCCCCTCCAGAGAAGAGGGGTCCACTGACCCCAAGACCACACAGACCACCACAACTCAGACCGGCCTTCAGCCTCCACCTCGACCTGGCAGGCATGCGGCAGGAGAGAACCTGGAATCCAAGCCTGCCTTCTCAAGACCCAGGGACATTTGAGAAACTTTCC
>NW_011463002.1:0-507 GCF_000754665.1 Bison bison bison | reverse complement strand
TGCAGAAGATATAGGAGATGCAGGTTTGATGCCTGGTTTGGGAAGATCCTCTGGAGTAGGAAATGGCAACCCAGTCCAGTATTCTTACCTGGGAAATCCCATTGACAGAGAAGCCTGGTGGGCTGTAGTCCACAGGATCGCAAAGAGTTGGACATGATTGAGCACTGAAAAAGATCTGCACCCCCAAAAGCAAGCATTCGTTTTGGGCTATATGCACCCTATTTCCCAGAGTCCCGAGCAAAGTCTGACCCAATGGTCTAAAGAAAATGTTTATTTCAGTAGAAGCTAAGCATAACCAGGGACATATTACAGTCAAAGACCTTCTTCTGCAGAATCTTTTAAAAACAATTAGATGAGGAGATGCAGTTTTTTGGACTTAATTCATGCCAAGATCATGCATATACTTAGGAGCAAATACTTGCAGCTGTGTCATTATAAACAAACACGGCAAATATTGCTACCCAATCTTTTTCTGCACAACTTTTCAGACAGCTAATACCAATAAAC
>NW_011463001.1:0-504 GCF_000754665.1 Bison bison bison | reverse complement strand
TCTCCCTCTTCCACACAGTCCAAAAGACTGTTCTATACATCTGTGTCTCTTTTGCTGTCTCGCATACAGGGTTATCATTACCATCTTTCTAAATTCCATATATATGCGTTAGTATACTGTATTGGTGTTTTTCTTTCTGGCTTACTTCACTCTGTATAATAGGCCCCAGTTTCATCCACCTCATTAGAACTGATTCAAATGTATTCTTTTTAATGGCTGAGTAATACTCCATTGTGTATATGTACCACAGCTTTCTTATCCATTCATCTGCTGATGGACATCTAGGTTGCTTCCATGTCCTGGCTATTATAAACAGTGCTGCGATGAACACTGGGGTACACGTGTCTCTTTCCCTTCTGGTATCCTCAGTGTGTATGCCCAGCAGTGGGATTGCTGGGTCATAAGGCAGTTCTATTTCCAGTTTTTTAAGGAATCTCCACACTGTTCTCCATAGTGGCTGTACTAGTTTGCATTCCCACCAACAGTGTAAGAGGGTTCCCTTTT
>NW_011463000.1:0-518 GCF_000754665.1 Bison bison bison | reverse complement strand
TGCAATGCCTATCAAGCTACCAACAGTATCTTCACAGAGCTAGAACAAATAATTTCACAATTTGTATGGAAATACAAAAAACCTCGAACAGCCAAAGTGATCTTGAGAAAGAAAAATGGAACTGGAGGAATCAACCTACCTGACTTCAGGCTCTACTACAGAGCCACAGTTATCAAGACAGTATGGTACTGGCACAAAGACAGAAATATAGATCAATGGAACAAAATAGAAAGCCCAGAGATAAATCCACACACATATGGACACCTTATCTTTGACAAAGGAGGCAAGAATATACAATGGATTAAAGACAATCTCTTTAACAAGTGGTGCTGGGAAATCTGGTCAACCACTTGTAAAAGAATGAAACTAGAACACTTTCTAACACCATATACAAAAATAAACTCTAAATGGATTAAAGATCTCAACGTAAGACCAGAAACTATAAAACTCCTAGAGGAGAACATAGGCAAAACACTCTCTGACATACATCACAGCAGGATCCTCTATGACCCACCTCC
>NW_011462999.1:0-512 GCF_000754665.1 Bison bison bison | reverse complement strand
CCCTTTCCCGCTACAGTGTCTCAGGCGAAGTCCCACGTTAGGTATTAGAGGTCGAAACGGTACTTGGCACCCTTGATGCGACCCACAAAGTGCCCCGACATCCCGGTCTCCCTCGAGAGGAACACCGAAGTTTTCCCGGCACCCACTTCCCTCTGAGCTCCTTCTACCCTCCTGATCTGGACAGGAGGGTCGACGCCCCTGCTTTGTCTGGAAGGGGTTCCCGAACTTTCGGTCGCACCTCAGGATGAGGTCGGTCTCACGACGACCATTCCCAGACGTGGCCCTTCGTGTGTGGTTCCACATTCTGAAGGACCCCGATTTCCCGGTCCCCTCTTGATAAGAACCCGATGCCCGGACACCTTTTCGAACTCCCCCCTGTGAATGAAGTCAACACGAAGGGGCAGTGACTCGCCCGTGCATCGTCGGGAGGAAGTACCCCCAGGTTCCCAAATACCGCTCGACAAGTGGCCTGTCTCCCCGGGAACACCTCGAGAGGCAAAAGGAGTTCCATG
>NW_011462998.1:0-506 GCF_000754665.1 Bison bison bison | reverse complement strand
GTTTGTCTCTGGTGAGTGACTCAGCCTCTCTGAGCCCACCGGAGAAGTGCTCGCTGGTGCCCGGGAAACAACGCATGCATTTTGGAACTGGGAGAAGAATCCTCGTCACTTATTGGTACAGCTCAATCTTTTCTGGAGGCCATAACCATGTCTTTATGTTTGATGTTCATTTCAAAGTCAGAAGTTTTTAAAAAGATATGTGTGGCAAAGGATTTAATTGGACTTGGAAAGGCTCTTCTTTCTCCTTTATGAGCATGGCCATTTCATTATCATATGAGCAATAATGATATATGACTGAATATTCACATCACCAGTGAGAATTTCCCGAGTGCCAGACTCCAAGTTAAGTACTTTAGGATAACCCAGTTATGTAATGACTTGTTTCCCAGGTGGTTCAGCAGAAAAGAACCCGACAGCCAATGTAGGAGATGCAGGAGACCTGGGTTCAATTCCTGGGTTGGGAAGATCCCCTGGAGGAGGAAATGGCAACCCATTTCAGTATTCTT
>NW_011462997.1:0-510 GCF_000754665.1 Bison bison bison | reverse complement strand
ACTGCTGAGCTCCATGCTTATTGCCTGCTGATTGCGTGGTTCGTGTCTGCTCAGCTCTTTGAGTATTGCCTCCTGAGGTCCCTGTTCGGTCGCCACCTGCCGGGGACCAGCCCCAACTGATCCAGGGTATTCGAAGGAGAGATGGCCTAGGCGACTATTTCTATGCTAATCAGCGATGTCAAGAATAATAGTATGAGGAGAGCTCAGTAGGAAAATTCGGTGGAGAAAAGAGACTGAGTAGCTTGGTTTACGCGGAAGACCAATCAAACTTCAAGACAAGAAGTTTGCACCACTTACGTAGGCCGCAGGCGCCCTCTCGAATAGCGAAAGGTGCCTCACCCTAGACACCTTCTCGAGTGGGTCTTAGCAGCCCAGGCCTAATTAGGAAGCGTGGTGGGTTCCGCGCTCCAGATGGAGACTCAGCTGGAAGTTAAAAGGAAGAATGACAAGGAACTTTATGAATTGGAGCTGTAAGTTAACCCTTTGACAGAGAGAGCGAGATGGTGGTGG
>NW_011462996.1:0-502 GCF_000754665.1 Bison bison bison | reverse complement strand
TTTTGTGGGGGCGCATCAAGGGTGCCAAGTACCGTTTCGACCTCCAATTCCTAACGTGGGACTTCTCCTGAGACGCTGTAGCGGGACAGGGCTTCATCTTGCGATTACGGGGGAACCACGTGGTTTTTCTCGAGTTGCGGCGGGATTCTCGAGTTACGACGGGGAATTCGGGATGCCTCTTGTGTTGGCCCAGGGAAGTCCAATCTTCCATTCGAGTTGCGAAGGCAAGCTGGGGATTCGCTCTCGAGTGACTGCAGGGCCAATAGACCTCAGTCTAGGCTTGTGTCCAGAAGCCAAGGTTCCTCTCCAGGGGCGACCGGGATCTCGGGGTTGCATTCCAGACGCACCCGGGGAGACAGGCATTCATCTCGAGTGGAAGCAAAGAACCCCGCTCTGCTCTCGAGTCGCAACGGGTATCTCTTGGAGCTCACTGGGTGGACTAAAGGGAGTCAAGCCTCCTGAGGCGTTTGGAGAGAGGTCGCGAGGCTGGCCTCGAGGCCAT
>NW_011462995.1:0-513 GCF_000754665.1 Bison bison bison | reverse complement strand
TTAACATTTTAAGATAACAGAAGGTTGAATCCAAAGACTGTCCTTAGGCAGGATACATTATTGTTATATAATCCTAAGGAATGTGGAGAAAGAAAAAAAGTTTGCCCTTTATTCCTCCTTGAGAATTCCAGACCCCTCTCTCCTTGGGGACCCCTAGACTCCCTATCAACCTGCCTAGGAACTGACTCTCTCATTCCCCCCTTTCTTTTAGGAGAATTATGTTGCCTAGGGAAAAGGGGCATCATTCTCGTTCCGTAACTACTTCCGAGCTGACAAGGGGCGTTGTCCCTAAATTGGTGAGGCAACATATTCTCCTAATCCTCATATTGAGGATATCTGATCCAGGGACCCCAAATAGTAGTTGGAGGAAACTACAGCAGTAGCAGGAGTTTGAGCAACCATTTGTAACTTAAAAGCTTTCATGCGGCTAGAAACAATTCCAGTTATACAATTATAGATGTAGGGAGCAAAGAGCAAAAACAAAACAAAAAAGCAGAATCAAAATTAAAAGTC
>NW_011462994.1:0-501 GCF_000754665.1 Bison bison bison | reverse complement strand
AGTTCATCAGGCACTCTGTCTATCAGATCTAGGCCCTTAAATCTATTTCTCACTTCCACTGTATAATCATAAGGGATTTGATTTAGGTCATACCTGAATGGTCTAGTGGTTTTCCCTACTTTCTTCAATTTAAGTCTGAATTTGGCAATTAAGGAGTTCATGGTCTGAACCACAGTCAGCTCCTGGTCTTGTTTTTGCTGACCGTATAGAGCTTCTCCATCTTTGGCTGCAAAGAATATAATCAATCTGATTTCGGTGTTGACCATCTGGTGATGTCCATGTGTAGAGTCTTCTCTTGTGTTGTTGGAAGAGGGTGTTTGTTATGACCAGTGCATTTTCTTGGCAGAATTCTATTAGTCTTTGCCCTGCTTCATTCCGTATTCCAAGGCAAAATTTGCCTGTTACTCTAGGTGTTTCTTGACTTCCTACTTTTGCATTCCAGTCCCCTATAATGAAAAGGACATCTTTTTTGGGTGTTAGTTCTAAAAGGTCTTGTAGGTC
>NW_011462993.1:4760-5008 GCF_000754665.1 Bison bison bison | reverse complement strand
GGGTCTGGAAATTTGGTGAGAGGCCATGATTTTCCATGGTGGTGATTAAAGGCAGGCTGCTGTTCACCAGACTGAGCATTTTGGTCGGCAGTGGTCTATTACAGGTAGGTGCTGCAGTCCACGGGGTTGAAGAGATGGACACGACTGAGCTGCTGAACAACAACTATGGGCTTTCCTGGTGGCTAAGATGGTAAGGAATCTGCCTGCACTGTGGGAGACTTGGGTTCAATCCATTGGTCCGGAAGATC
>NW_011462993.1:0-414 GCF_000754665.1 Bison bison bison | reverse complement strand
GACACCCTCTTCTCCTTCTGCCCTCAATCTTTCCTAGCACCAGGGACTTTTCAATGAGTCAGCGTTTGCATCAGATGACCAAAATACTGGAGTTTCAGCTTCAGCATCAGTCCTTCCAAAGAGTATTCAAGGTTGCTGCTGCTGCTGCTGCTAAGTTGCTTCAGTCGTGTCCGACTCTGTGCGACCCCATAGACGGCAGCCCACCAGGCTCCCCCGTCCCTGGGATTCTCCAGGCAAGAACACTGGAGTGGGTTGCCATTTCCTTCTCCAATGCATGAAAGTGAAAAGTGAAAGTGAAGTCGCTCAGTCGTGTCCGACTCTTAGCGACCCCATGGACTGCAGCTGATTTCCCTTTAGACTGACTGGTTTGATCTCCTTGCTGTCCAAGGGACCCTCAGAAGTCTTCTCCAGCAC
>NW_011462992.1:0-512 GCF_000754665.1 Bison bison bison | reverse complement strand
GCATTCCCAATCTGGTGCTTCCCCGCCCAGACTAAGCGCCGCACGGGGGAATCAGGGTCCCGGTGCCCCCTGGCTTGGGGAGGCAGCTCCACAGCCAGAGTGTCGCTCCGTTTGTGCCCAGAAAGCGCCTGCCAGACCGGGCCTTCCCTGGAGCTGTCCTCGGCCTAGAGGCAGGTGGATGTGCTGTGCGGGTTCCCCTGTGCGTTTTGGGCTCCCTAGCACAGCCGCAGCGCAGGGGAACCAGCCCATGATCAGTGAACTCCGGGCAGTACTTTGGTCCCAGGTTTGGAGCCCAGTGCCCGGAACGCGGGAGAGAAGAGGCTGGCTGCCGGCGGGTGCTTGCAAGCCTGTTACTGGGAAGGACCGAGTGAGCTTCCACACCGGCGGAGCTCCAGCTCTGCGCCCAGGCGCGATAGCACAGAGCCCCGGCCGAGAGGCTGCTCTGGGCTGGGCGAGCCTCCCCAAGCCCTGCCCGGCTTCTAGCGTTCGCGCCCGGGAAGGAGCAGGCTGCG
>NW_011462991.1:0-540 GCF_000754665.1 Bison bison bison | reverse complement strand
ATCAAGGGTGCCAAGTACCGTTTCGACCTCCAATTCCTAACGTGGGACTTCTCCTGAGACGCTGTAGCGGGAAAGGGCTTCATCTTGCGATGACGGGGGAACCACGTGGTTTTTCTCGAGTTGCGGCGGGATTCTCGAGTTACGACGGGGAATTCGGGATGCCTCTTGTGTTGGCCCAGGGAAATCCAATCTTCCATTCGAGTTGCGAAGGCAAGCTGGGGATTGCTCCCGAGTGACTGCAGGGCCAATAGACCTCATCTAGGCTTGTGTCCAGAAGCCAATGTTCCTCTCCAGGGGCGACCGGGATCTCGGGGTTGCATTCCAGACGCACCCGGGGAGACAGGCATTCATCTCGAGTGGAAGCAAAGAACCCCGCTCTACTCTCGAGTCGCGACGGGTCTCTCTTGGAGCTCACTGGGTGGACTAAAGGGAGTCAAGCCTCCTGAGGCGTTTGGAGAGAGGTCGCGAGGTTGGCCTCTAGGCCATGCAGGAGACGAAGGCCCTCATCTCCGCGATGACGGGGGAGTCTCGGGGTGGTTC
>NW_011462990.1:0-501 GCF_000754665.1 Bison bison bison | reverse complement strand
GAGTATCTTTTTCATGTGTTTGTTAGCCATCTGTATGTCTTCTTTGGAGAAATGTCTATTTAGTTCTTTTGGCCCATTTTTTGATTGGGTCATTTATTTTTCTGGAGTTGAGCTGTAGGAGTTGCTTGTATATTTTTGAGATTAGTTGTTTGTCAGTTGCTTCATTTGCTATTATTTTCTCCCATTCTGAAGGCTGTCTTTTCACCTTGCTAATAGTTTCCTTTGATGTGCAGAAGCTTTTAAGGTTAATTAGGTCCCATTTGTTTATTTTTGCTTTTGTTTCCAGTATTCTGGGAGGTGGGTCATAGAGGATCCTGCTGTGATGTATGTCAGAGAGTGTTTTGCCTGTGTTCTCCTCTAGGAGTTTTATAGTTTCTGGTCTTACGTTTAGATCTTTAATCCATTTTGAGTTTATTTTTGTGTATGGTGTTAGAAAGTGGTCTAGTTTCATTCTTTTATAAGTGGTTGACCAGATTTCCCAGCACCACTTGTTAAAGAGAT
>NW_011462989.1:0-510 GCF_000754665.1 Bison bison bison | reverse complement strand
GAGGAACACTGGCTTCTGGACCAAGCCTAGATGAGGTCTGTTGGCCCTGCAGTCACTCGAGAGCAATCCCCAGCTTCCTTCGCAACTCGAATAGAAGATTGGACTTCCCTGGGCCAACACAAGAGGCATTCTGAATTCCCCGTCGTAACTCGAGAATCCTGCCGCAACTCGAGAAAATCCACGTGGTTCCCCCGTCATCGCAAGATGAAGCCCTTTCCCGCTACAGTGTCTCAGGAGAAGTCCCACGTTAGGTATTGGAGGTCGAAAAGGTACTTGTCACCCTTGATGCGACCCACAAAGTTCCCCGACATCCCGGTCTCCCTCGAGAGGAACACCGAGGTTTTCCGGCACCACTTCCTCTGAGCCCCTTCTACCCTCCTGATCTGGACAGGAGGCTCGACTCCCCTGCTTTGTCTGGAAGGGGTTCCCGACCTTCCGGTCGCACCTCAGGATGAGGCCGGTCTCACGACGACATTCCAGACGTGGCCTCGTGGGTGGTTCCACATTCCA
>NW_011462988.1:0-547 GCF_000754665.1 Bison bison bison | reverse complement strand
AGAAAGACAGGAATAGAAGGAACATACCTCAACATAATAAAAGCTATATATGACAAACCCACAGCAAACATTATCCTCAATGGTGAAAAATTGAAAGCATTTCCTCTAAAGTCAGGAACAAGACAAGGGTGCCCACTTTCACCATTACTATTCAACATAGTTTTGGAAGTTTTGGCCACAGCAATCAGAGCAGAAAAAGAAATAAAAGGAATCCAAATTGGAAAAGAAGAAGTAAAACTCTCACTATTTGCAGATGACATGATCCTCTACATAGAAAACCCTAAAGACTCCACCAGAAAATTACTAGATCTAATCAATGATTATAGTAAAGTTGCAGGATATAAAATCAACACACAGAAATCCCTTGCATTCCTATACACTAATAATGAGAAAACAGAAAGAGAAATTAAGGAAACAATTCCATTCACCATTGCAATGAAAAGAATAAAATACTTAGGAATATATCTACCTAAAGAAACTAAAGACCTATATATAGAAAACTATAAAACACTGGTGAAAGAAATCAAAGAGGACACTAATAGATGGA
>NW_011462987.1:0-510 GCF_000754665.1 Bison bison bison | reverse complement strand
TGGAGAGGAACATTGGCTTCTGGACACAAGCCTAGATGAGGTCTATTGGCCCTGCAGTCACTCGAGAGCAATCCCCAGCTTTCCTTCGCAACTCGAATGGAAGATTGGACTTCCCTGGGCCAACACAAGAGGCATCCTGAATTCCCCGTCGTAACTCGAGAATCCCGCCGCAACTCGAGAAAAACCACGTGGTTCCCCCGTCATCGCAAGATGAAGCCCTTTCCCGCTACAGCGTCTCAGGAGAAGTCCCACGTTAGGAATTGGAGGTCGAAACGGTACTTGGCACTCTTGATGCGCCCCCACCAAGTTCCCCGGCATCCCGGTCTCCCTGGAGAGGAACACCGAGGTTTTCCGGCACCACTTCCTCTGAGCCCCTTCTACCCTCCTGATCTCGACAGGAGGGTCGACTCCCCTGCTTTGTCTGGAAGGGGTTCCCGACCTTCCGGTCGCACCTCAGGATGAGCCGGGCTCACGACGACATTCCAGACGTGGCCTCGTGGGTGCTTCCAC
>NW_011462986.1:0-507 GCF_000754665.1 Bison bison bison | reverse complement strand
GGGGACACCTCGAGAGGCAAGCGGAGTTCCATGCCTCAACCCAAGACGAGGCCTGACTCTCCTGTCCCCAGTCTGCAGGGACCCTGCGATCGGAGTCTGAAATCAGAGGAACCCTGAGGTTCCTGCCTCAAATGGAGATGAGGCCCTCTTCCAATGCACGAAACCCCGTGGTGTCCCGAGAGGCCCCCCCCCACCTCCAGTTTCCCTGACTTCTCAGAGCCACCATGAGAAGCCCCCTGAGGTCACCTGCGCAAGTCGAGGGAAGCCAGGGTTTCCTGCCTCAACCCGAGAAAGACCTCGAGAGACCTTCTTCAACACGTCTCGAGGCCAGGTTCCCCTACCATGACTCGAGAGCAATGACGCGCTCCCCCTCGCCACTCGCATGGAGACCCGACTTCCCTGGCGCCCCACGAGAGGCTCACTGACCTCGCCGTCGTACCTCGTGAGAAACCGCACCCTGGGGCCGCCGCTCGAGAACCACCCCGAGACTCCCCCGTCATCGCGGAG
>NW_011462985.1:0-519 GCF_000754665.1 Bison bison bison | reverse complement strand
ATCCATTCAGCCAGTCTTTGTCCTTTGGTTGGGGCATTCAACCCATTTACGTTTAAGGTAATTACTGATAGTATGATCCCATTGTCCATTTACTTTTATTGTTTTGGGTTTCGAGTTTATACACTGTTTTTGTGTTTCCTGTCTAGAGAATATCCTTTAGTATTTGTTGGAGAGCTGGTTTGGTGGTGCTGAATTCTCTCAGCTTTTGCTTGTCTGAGAAGCTTTTGATTTCTCCTTCATATTTGAATGAGATCCTTGCTGGGTACAATAATCTGGGGTGTAGGTTATTTTCTTTCATTGCTTTAAGTATGTCTTGCCATTCCCTCCTGGCTTGAAGAGTTTCTATTGAAAGATCAGCTGTTATCCTAATGGGAATTCCCTTGTGTGTTATTTGTTGTTTTTCCTTTGCTGCTTTTAATATTTGTTCTTTGTGTTTGGTCTTTGTTAATTTGATTAATATGTGTCTTGGGGTGTTTCGCCTTGGGTTTATCCTGTTTGGGACTCTCTGGGTTTCTTGGA
>NW_011462984.1:0-547 GCF_000754665.1 Bison bison bison | reverse complement strand
TGAGGAGCTTGCGCAGGCCAGCTGTCTCCCTTGGCGTGGGTGCGTGCGAGTGTCTGTGTGTCTGTCTGTGTGCCTGCCTGTGGCTCGTCTGCTCTCTCAGGAAGGTCGAGGGCTTGGCGTGGGGGCAAAGGGGGGGCCTCGGTAGTGCGAAGGGGAGGGGCTGAGGCACTCGGGTCGACCGCGCCTCCCTGGCTTCTGGTGGGTTTGGGCACCGGACAGGTGCCGGGCAAGTTGGGCGCTCAAGTTTCGCTGCGTCTAGGCCCGCAGGAGGTTCAGAGGCCCCTGGGCCGCGGGGGTTGGGAGGCGGCGGGCGCCGAAGACCGACACCTCCGGGGCCGCGCGGGCCTGAGCAACGAATGGGATCGGGGGGAGGCCCGGCTCAGCGAGCCCGGCCGGGTCTGCAGTGGCCGCGGGTGGGAGGGCGCCGAGACCTCCGCACCCCTCAGCCCAGCCCCCAGGCCCCGCGCGCACGCACGCACGCACGCCCTCCCGGTCAATGGGGGGTCCTGGAAGCCCCTCGGGCCCCCGGGCCCGGCCAGGCGCTTGC
>NW_011462983.1:0-508 GCF_000754665.1 Bison bison bison | reverse complement strand
CTGGGGATTGCTCTCGAGTGACTGCAGGGCCAAGAGACCTCACCTAGGCTTGTGTCCAGAAGCCAATGTTCCTCTCCAGGGGCGACAGGGATCTCGGGGTTGCATTCCAGACGCACCCGGGGAGACAGGCATTCATCTCGAGTGGAAGCAAAGAACCCCGCTCTGCTCTCGAATCGCGACGGGTATCTCTTGGAGCTCACTGGGTGGACTCAAGGGAGTCAAGCCTCCTGAGGCGTTTGGAGAGAGGTCGCGAGATTGGTCTCCAGGCCATGCAGGAGACGAAGGCCCTCATCTCTCGATGACGGGGGAATCTCGGGGTTGTTCTCGAGCGGCGGCCCCAGTATGCGGTTTCTCACGAGGTACGACGGCGAGGTCAGTGAGCCTCTCGTGGGGCGCCAGGGAAGTCGGGTCTCCATGCGAGTGGCGAGGGGGAGCGCGTCACTGCTCCCGAGCCATGGTAGGGGAATCTCGCCTCGAGACGTGTTGAAGTAGGTCTCTCGAGGTCTTT
>NW_011462982.1:0-514 GCF_000754665.1 Bison bison bison | reverse complement strand
GGTGCATTGGAAGAGGGCCTCATCTCCAGTTGAGGCAGGAACCTCAGGGTTCCTCTGATTTCAGACTCCTATCGCAGGGTCCCTGCAGACTGGGGACAGGAGAGTCAGGCCTCGTCTTGGGTTGAGGCATGGAAATCCGCTTGTCTCTCGAGGTGTCCCCGGGGAGAGAGGCCACTTGAGCTGGATTTGGAACCTGGGGGTTTTTTCCGGACGATGCACGGGCGAGTCACTGCCCCTTCGTGTTGACTTCTTTCCCAGGGTGGAGTTCGGAGAGGTGTCCGGGCATCGGGTTCTTACCAAGAGGGGACCGGAAAATCGGAGTGCTTCACAATGTGGAAGCACCCACGAGGCCACGTCTGGAATGTCGTCGTGAGACCGGCCTCATCCTGAGGTGCGACCGGAAGGTCGGGAACCCTTTCCAGACAAAGGAGGGGAGTCGACCCTCCTGTCGAGATCAGGAGGGTAGAAGGGGCTCAGAGGAAGTGGTGCCGGAAAACCTCGGTGTTCCTCTCCA
>NW_011462981.1:0-503 GCF_000754665.1 Bison bison bison | reverse complement strand
TGAGGAAGGAGGCTCGGCATACGCAAATGCGGGATCGAGCCATAGGAGTCCACCCGGATATTCTCGAGCACTCTCCCCCCAAAAAAACCAGAGTCTGCCTACTGTATTGCTTTGTGCTCTCACCTCTGATTTCACTGGGGGCTGTCCCCCACCACCATCTCGCTCTCTCTGTCAAAGAGTTAACTTACAGCTCCAATTCATAAAGTCCTGTCATTCTCCTTAACTCCAGCTGAGTCTCCATCTGGAGCGCGGAACCCACCACGCTTACTAATTATGCCTGGGCTGCTAAGACCCACTCGAGAAGGTGTCTAGGGTGAGGCACCTTTCGCTATTCGAGAGGGCGCCTGCGGCCTACGTAAGTGGTGCAAACTTCTTGTCTGGAAGTTTGATTGGTCTTCCGCGTAAACCAATCTCCTCAGTCTCTTTTCTCCACCGAATTTTCCTACTGAGCTCTCCTCATACTATTATTCTTGACATCTCTGATTAGCATATAAATAGTCGCC
>NW_011462979.1:0-588 GCF_000754665.1 Bison bison bison | reverse complement strand
TACAGCGTCTCAGGAGAAGTCCCACGTTAGGAATTGGAGGTCGAAACGGTACTTGGCACCCTTGATGCGCCCCCGCCAAGTTCCCCGGCATCCCGGTCTCCCTGGAGAGGAACACCGAGGTTTTCCGGCACCACTTCCTCTGAGCCCCGTCTACCCTCCTGATCTCCACAGGAGGGTCGACTCCCCTGCTTTGTCTGGAAGGGGTTCCCGACCTTCCGGTCGCACCTCAGGATGAGGCCGGTCTCACGACGACATTCCAGACGTGGCCTCGTGGGTGCTTCCACATTGCGAAGCACCCCGATTTCCCGGTCCCCTCTTGGTAAGAACCCGATGCCCGGACACCTCTCCGAACTGCACCCTGTGAATGAAGTCAACAAGAAGGGGCAGTGACTCGCCCGTGAATCGTCCGGAAAAGACCCCCAGGTTCCAAATACCGCTCGACAAGTGGCCTCTCTCCCCGGGGACACCTCGAGAAGCAAGCGGAGTTCCATGCCTCAACCCAAGACGAGGCCTGACTCTCCTGTCCCCAGTCTGCAGGGACCCTGCGATCGGAGTCTGAAATCACAGGAACCCTGAGGTTCCTGCCTC
>NW_011462978.1:0-522 GCF_000754665.1 Bison bison bison | reverse complement strand
ATGAAATGTCCTCTAGCTATCAATTAGGTCTAACTGGTCTATTGTTATCGTTTAAAGTTTGTGTTTCCTTGTTAATTTTTCTGTTTAGTTTGATCTATCCATAGGTGTGAGTGGGGTATTTAAAGTCTCCCACTTTTTATTATGTTATTGTTAATTTCTCCTTTCATACTTGTTAGCATTTGTCTTACATACTGTGGTGCTCCCATGTTGGGTGCATATATATTTATAATTGTTATATCTTCTTCATGGATTGATCCTTTGATCATTATGTAGTGACCATCTTTGTCTCTTTTCACAGCCTTTGTTTTAAAGTCTAATTTATCTGATACGAGTATTGTGACTCCTGCTTTCTTTTGGTCCCTATTTGCATGGAAAATCTTTTTCCAGCCCTTCACTTTCAATCTGTATGTGTCCCCTGTTTTGAGGTGGGTCTGTTGTAGACAACATATGTAGGGGTCTTGTTTTTGTATCCATTCAGCCAGTCTTTGTCTTTTGGTTGGGGCATTCAACCCATTTACGTTT
>NW_011462977.1:0-518 GCF_000754665.1 Bison bison bison | reverse complement strand
GAATAGCTCAACTGGAATTCCATCACTCCACTAGCTTTGTTTGTAGTGATTGCTTCCTTAAGGCCCACTTGACTTCACATTTGCAGGATGTCTGGCTCTAGGTGAGTGATCACACCATCGTGATTATCTTGGTCATGAAGATCTTTTTTGTACAGTTCTTCTGTGTATTCTTGCCACCTCTTCTTAATATCTTCTGCTCCTGTTAGGTTCCTACCATTTCTGTCCTTTATCGAGCCCATCTTTGCATGAAATATTCCCTTGGTATCTCTAATTTTCTTGAAGAGATCTCTAGTCTTTCCCATTCTGTTGTTTTCCTCTATTTCTTTGCAATGATCGCTGAGGAAGGCTTTTTTATCTCTCCTTGCTATTCTTTGGAACTCTGCATTCAAATGGGTATGTCTTTCCTTTTCTCCTTTGCTTTTTGCTTCTCTTCTTTTCACAGCTATTTGTAAGGCCTCCTCAGACAGCCATTTTGCTTTTTTGCTTTTCTTTTTCTTGGGGATGGTCTTGATTTTGTC
>NW_011462976.1:0-547 GCF_000754665.1 Bison bison bison | reverse complement strand
TGTGCCGCTACAGCGTCTCAGGAGAAGTCCCACTTTAGGAATTGGAGTTTCGAAACGGTACTTTTCACCCTTGATGCGACCCACAAAGTGCCCCGACATCCCCGTCTCCCTCGAGAGGAACACCGAAGTTTTCCGGCACCAGTTCCTCTGAGCCTCTTCTACCCTCCTGATCTGGACAGGAGGGTCGACTCCTCTGCTTTGTCTGGAAGGGGTTCCCGACCTTCCGGTCGCACCTCAGGATGAGGCCGGTCTCACGACGACATTTCAGACGTGGCCTCGTGGGTGGTTCCACATTCCGAAGGACCCCGATTTCCCGGTCCCCTCTTGATAAGAACCCGATGCCCGGACACCTCTTCGAACTCCACCCTGTGAATGAAGTCAACACGAGGGGGCAGTGACTCGCCCGTGCATCGTCGGGAAAAGATCCCCAGGTTCCAAACACCGCTCGACAAGTGGCCTGTCTCCCCGGGAACACGTCGAGAGGCAAGCGGAGTTCCATGCCTCAAGCCAAGACGAGGCCTGACTCTCCTGTCCCAAGTCTGCAGGG
>NW_011462975.1:0-555 GCF_000754665.1 Bison bison bison | reverse complement strand
CTCGAGAGGCAAGCGGAGTTCCATGCCTCAACCCAAGACGAGGCCTGACTCTCCTGTCCCCAGTCTGCAGGGACCCTGCGATCGCTGTCTGAAGTCAGAGGTACCCTGCGGTTCCTGCCTCAACTGGAGATGAGGCCCTCTTCCAATGCACCAAACCCAGTGGGGTCCCGAGAGGCCCCTCCCACCTCCAGTTTCCCTGGCTTCTCAGAGCCACCACGAGAAGCCCCCTGAGGTCACATGCACAAGTCGAGGGAAGCCAGGGTTTCCTGCCTCAACCCGAGAAAGACCTCGAGAGACCTTCTTCAACACGTCTCGAGGCCAGATTCCCCTACCATGGCTCGGGAGCAGTGACTCGCTCCCCCTCGCCACTCGCATGGAGACCCGACTTCCCTGGCGCCCCACGAGAGGCTCACTGACCTCGCCGTCGTACCTCGTGAGAAACCGCACACTGGGGCCGCCGCTCGAGAACAACCCCGAGATTCCCCCGTCACCGAGAGATGAGGGCCTTCGTCTCCTGCATGGCCTAGAGACCAATCTCGCGACCTCTCTCCAAAC
>NW_011462974.1:0-533 GCF_000754665.1 Bison bison bison | reverse complement strand
GCGGGAAAGGGCTTCATCTTGCGATGACGGGGGAACCACGTGGATTTTCTCGAGTTGCGGCAGGATTCTCGAGTTACGACGGGGAATTCAGGATGCCTCTTGTGTTGGCCCAGGGAAGTCCAATCTTCCATTCGAGTTGCGAAGGAAAGCTGGGGATTGGTCTCGAGTGACTGCAGGGCCAATAGACCTCATCTAGGCTTGTGTCCAGAAGCCAGTGTTCCTCTCCAGGGGCGAAAGGGATCTCGGGCTTTCATTCCAGACGCACCCGGGGAGACAGGCATCCATCTCGAGTGGAAGCAAAAAACCCCGCTCTGCTCTCGAGTCGCGACGGGTATCTCTTGGAGCTCACTGGGTGGACTAAAGGGAGTCAAGCCTCCTGAGGCGTTTGGAGAGAGGTCGAGAGATTGGTCTCTAGGCCATACAGGAGACGAAGGCCCTCAAGTCGCGATGACGGGGGAGGCTCGGGGTTGTTCTCGAGCGGCGGCCCCAGTGTGCGGTTTCTCGCGAGGTACGACGGCGAGGTCAGTGAGTCT
>NW_011462973.1:0-506 GCF_000754665.1 Bison bison bison | reverse complement strand
TATCACTGATGAACATAGATGACAAAAATACCTTAACAAAATTACTAGCAATCAGAATACCAACAACACATTAAAAAGATCATACACCATGACCAAGTGGCTTTATCCCAGGGATGCAAGGATTCTTCAATATCCACAAATCAATCAATGTAATACACCACATTAACAAATTGAAAATAAAAACCATATGATTATCTCAATAGATGCAGAGAAACCTTTGACAAAATTCAACATCCATTTATGATAAAAACTCTCCAGAAAGCAGGAATAGAAGGAACATACCTCAACATAATAAAAGCTATATATGACAAACCCACAGCAAACATTATCCTCAATGGTGAAAAATTGAAAGCATTTCCTCTAAAGTCAGGAACAAGACAAGGGTGCCCACTTTCACCATTACTATTCAACATAGTTTTGGAAGTTTTGGCCACAGCAATCAGAGCAGAAAAAGAAATAAAAGGAATCCAAATTGGAAAAGAAGAAGTAAAACTCTCACTATTTGC
>NW_011462972.1:0-511 GCF_000754665.1 Bison bison bison | reverse complement strand
CACCAAACTTGTACTACACACGGTCCCCATGGAAAGGCCCCCTCAGCAGGACAGCCACAGATGCTGCCATGAAAGGGCAGCAGGGGGCCCTCCTCCCTTGTTTGCTGCCTGGGCGGCCACCGGGTTTTGAAACCCATGCACCCCACTAAGTTTCTAGGGTGCAATTCGTGGACCCTTCCCTTTCCCATCCCAGCAGGTGGTCAAGGGCCCGCTGGCCTCCAAAGTGCCAGAAGCAGGGCTGGGCCAGCCGGCCAGAGTTCAGGGTTCTGGCCCTTGGACTTGCAGCGGACACTAGGCTGCTTGGGAAAACCGCGCGGCTCTGACCTTTCAGCAAAGGGGTGGAGCGGTCAAGGCCTTGAGCCCAAAGGCGAGGCCTTTCTGCGACCGCCAGGTTGTGCCAACAGAGGGCGGACTGCGTGGTTCCCTGCTCCACGCAGTCCCAGTTCCCTGACCTGTGGTCCGCACCCCTCCGCCGCGCCCACTGGATGCCGATCCTTGGGGACCCAGGAGC
>NW_011462971.1:0-526 GCF_000754665.1 Bison bison bison | reverse complement strand
CAGCCCGCCAGGCTCCTCTGTCTGTGGGATCCTCCAGGCCAGAACACTAGAGTGGGTTTCATGCCGTCCTCCAGGGCATCTTCCCGACCCAGGGATCAAACCTAAGGCGTTTCCTGCACCTTCTGCCTCGCAGGCAGATTTTTTTTGTTGTTTTAAACGGCTGAGCTACCCGAGAAGCTCCCCCCCACCCCGTGACACCCCCAGCATCTCTGCTAACGAGTCCCCTGGGCCTCCTACATTTAATCCTCTTCCGCCTTCTCTTCTCAGACTCACTCAGACCGTCTGCATTTTCACCAGGTCCTCCTGGCCGGATGCCAAGCATGGAGGACCACAAACACCCTCCCTCCTTAAGGACAGGGACACCTGTCCGTCAGCACACCTGGGGACAAGCACCCAGCCTCAGATTCCTGCCCACCCACGTTCAACCTCGTCCCCTCAGGGAACCTCACTTGCCATCACAGAGGGGAACCAAAACCAAACAACCCACCAGACCGGTTCCAACTTTCCCATCTGACTGTCATCTCCT
>NW_011462970.1:0-502 GCF_000754665.1 Bison bison bison | reverse complement strand
TATTAATTAATACACATTCATGGATACAATTCAGGGGATGTGAAAACTTGGCAGCAAGCATTGGCTCATCAATGAAATCCTTTACTAGTCTTATTCTGACAGTTTCTAACTCTCTGTGAGGCTCTAAGCTACTTGAATATCTTAAGCCTCCCGTGCCTCTGGAGGCTGGGAGACTGTAAACAATCATATGCATAGCTGTAGGAGTCCGGGTAAATTTGTCAGGCGAGTTAGAGAGCCATCTGAGGGGTTTGGATTTAAACACTCCTAATTGCCCAGGAACTTTATGAATTGGAGCTGTAAGTGAACTCTTTGACAGAGAGAGCGAGATGGTGGTGCATGACAGCCCCCAGTAAAATCAGAGGTGAGAGCACAAAGCAATAAAGTAGGCAGACTCTGGTTTTTTGGGGGATAGATGCTCGAGAATATCCGGGTGGACTCCTGAGGCTCGATCCTGCATTTACGTATGCCGAGCCTCCTTCCCCCTGACCTTTGTCCAGAGTGG
>NW_011462969.1:0-536 GCF_000754665.1 Bison bison bison | reverse complement strand
GGAAGGCAGCAGGCGCGCAAATTACCCACTCCCGACCCGGGGAGGTAGTGACGAAAAATAACAATACAGGACTCTTTCGAGGCCCTGTAATTGGAATGAGTCCACTTTAAATCCTTCCGCGAGGATCCATTGGAGGGCAAGTCTGGTGCCAGCAGCCGCGGTAATTCCAGCTCCAATAGCGTATATTAAAGTTGCTGCAGTTAAAAAGCTCGTAGTTGGATCTTGGGAGCGGGCGGGCGGTCCGCCGCGAGGCGAGCCACCGCCCGTCCCCGCCCCTTGCCTCTCGGCGCCCCCTCGATGCTCTTAGCTGAGTGTCCCGCGGGGCCCGAAGCGTTTACTTTGAAAAAAAGAGTGTTCAAAGCAGGCCCGAGCCGCCTGGATACCGCAGCTAGGAATAATGGAATAGGACCGCGGTTCTATTTTGTTGGTTTTCGGAACTGAGGCCATGATTAAGAGGGACGGCCGGGGGCATTCGTATTGCGCCGCTAGAGGTGAAATTCTTGGACCGGCGCAAGACGGACCAGAGCGAAAGCATT
>NW_011462968.1:0-521 GCF_000754665.1 Bison bison bison | reverse complement strand
GTGGAAAATGACTATACTACCAAATGCAATCTACAGATTCAATGCAATCCTTATCAAGTTACCAATGACATTTTTCACAGAACTAGAGCAAAAATTTTCACAAAGCATATGGAAACACAAAAGACCCTGAACAGCCAAAGCAGTCTTGAGAAAGAAGAATGGAGCTGGAGGAATCAACCTTCCTGACTTCAGATTATACTACAAAACTATAATCATCATTGGAGAAAGAATTTGCAATGCACTTCAGTACTCTTGCCTGGAAAATTCCATGGACTGAGGAGCCTGGTAAGCTATAGTCCATGGGGTCACAGAGAGTCAGACACAACTGAGCGACTTCATTCAGTCATCAAGACAGTATGGTACTCGGACCCAAAAACAAGAAATATAGACCAATGGAACAAGATAGAAACGCCCAGAAAGTAAAATCACACAACTATTAAGTACCTTATTTTTGACAAAAGAGGCAATAATACACAATGGGGCAAGACAGCCCCTTCAATAAATGGTGTTAGGAAAACCGG
>NW_011462967.1:0-511 GCF_000754665.1 Bison bison bison | reverse complement strand
GCGGCGCTTAGTCTGGGCGGGGAAGCACCAGCTTGGGAATGCAGCCTGGGGCGCTTCCTTTCCCTCGGAAAGAGCTCTCCCTGCGGGAGGCTTTGGCAGTGTGCACACCCCCAGCCCCTAAGCCCTCTGCAGGGACGCCTGGTTCCTAGGTCCGAAGGGAAGGCGAGAGCTGAGCTGAGGCACCAATCAGGCACCAGTCACGTCTCCCACACTCCCGCAGCCTGCTCCTTCCCGGGCGCGAACGCTAGAAGCTGGGCAGGTCTTGGGGAGGCTCGCCCAGCCCAGAGCAGCCTCTCGGCCGGGGCTCTGTGCTATCGCTCCTGGGCGCAGAGCTGGAGCTCCGCCGGTGTGGAAGCTCACTCGGTCCTTCCCAGTAACAGGCTTGCAAGCACCCGCCGGAAGCCAGCCTCTTCTCCCCGCGTTCCGGGCATTGGGCTCCAAACCTGGGACCAAAGTACTGCCCGGAGCTCACTGATCATGGGCTGGTTCCCCTGCGCTGCGGCTGTGCTAG
>NW_011462966.1:0-530 GCF_000754665.1 Bison bison bison | reverse complement strand
AAGAGGGCCTCATCTCCGGTTGAGGCAGGAACCTCAGGGTTCCTCTGATTTCAGATCCGATCCCAGGGTCCCTGCAGACTTGGGAAAGGAGAGTCAGGCCTCGTCTTGTGTTGAGGCATGGAACTCCGCTTGCCTCTCGAGGTGTTCCGGGGGAGACAGGCCACTTTTCGAGCGGTATTTGGAACCTGGGGGTTTTTTCCCGACGATGCACGGGCGAGTCACTACCCCTTCGTGTTGACTTCATTCACAGGGTGAAGTTCGAAGAGGTGTCCGGGCATCGGGGACCTGGCAATCGGGGTCCTTCGATATGTGGAACCACCCACGAGGCCACGTCTGGAATGTCGTCGTGAGACCGGCCTCATCCTGAGGTGCGACCGGAAGGTCGGGAACCCCTTCCAGACAAAGCAGAGGAGTCGACCCTCCTGTCCAGATCAGGAGGGTAGAAGAGGCTCAGAGGAAGTGGTGCCGGAAAACTTCGGTGTTCCTCTCGAGAGAGACCGGGATGTCGGGGAACTTTGTGGGTCGCATCA
>NW_011462965.1:0-552 GCF_000754665.1 Bison bison bison | reverse complement strand
GCCGCAACTCGAGAAAAACCACGTGGTTCCCCCGTCATCGCAAGATGAAGCTCTGTCCCGCTACAGCGTCTCAGGAGAAGTCCCACGTTAGGAATTGGAGGTCGAAACGGTACTTGGCACCCTCGATGCGCCCCCACAAAGTTCCCCGGCATCCCGGTCTCCCTGGAGAGGAACACCGAGGTTTTTCCCGGCACCACTTCCTCTGAGCCCCTTCTACCCTCCTGATCTCCACAGGAGGGTCGACTCCCCTGCTTTGTCTGGAAGGGGTTCCCGACCTTCCGGTCGCACCTCAGGATGAGGCCGGTCTCACGACGACATTCCAGACGTGGCCTCGTGGGTGCTTCCACATTGCGAAGCACCCCGATTTCCCGGTCCCCTCTTGGTAAGAACCCGATGCCCGGACACCTCTCCGAACTCCACCCTGTGAATGAAGTCAACACGAAGGGGCAGTGACTCGCCCGTGCATCGTCCGGAAAAGACCCCCAGGTTCCAAATACCGCTCGACAAGTGGCCTCTCTCCCCGGGGACACCTCGAGAGGCAAGCGGAGTTCC
>NW_011462964.1:0-500 GCF_000754665.1 Bison bison bison | reverse complement strand
AGGCCTGACTCTCCTGTCCCCAGTCTGCAGGGACCCTGCGATCGGAGTCTGAAATCAGAGGAACCCTGAGGTTCCTGCCTCAACTGGAGATGAGGCCCTCTTCCAATGCACCAAACCCAGGGGAGTCCCGAGAGGCCCCTCCCACCTCCAGTTTCCCTGACTTCTCAGAGCCACCATGAGAAGCCCCCTGAGGTCACCTGCACAAGTCGAGGGAAGCCAGGGTTTCCTGCCTCAACCCGAGAAAGACCTCGAGAGGCCTTCTTCAACACGTCTCGAGGTCCGGTTCCCCTACCATGACTCGAGAGCAATGACGCGCTCCCCCTCGCCACTCGCATGGAGACCCGACTTCCCTGGCGCCCCACGAGAGGCTCACTGACCTCGCCGTCGTACCTCGTGAGAAACCGCACCCTGGGGTCGCCGCTCGAGAACCACACCGAGACTCCCCCGTCATCGCGGAGATGAGGGCCTTCGTCTCCTGCATGGCCTAGAGGCCAACCTCG
>NW_011462963.1:0-529 GCF_000754665.1 Bison bison bison | reverse complement strand
AAGAATTCTGGAGTGAGTCGCCATTTCCTCCTCCAGGGCATTTTCCCAAATCACATCTCCTTTGACTCCTGCCTTTGCTGAAAGATTCTTAACAATAGTGCCACCTGAGAAGCCCAGTGTATTACATAGATAATCCAACTATGCTAATGAGTTATCACCTCTGAGTAGTGAAAAAGTACCAAATACTATACAGAGAAGACATGGTAGAGAAACATTTGTTAAAGGGGAATCTTTATGGTACTTGTGAGATATATTTGGTAGGAGTCATTATAAATGTCACTACTAAGTGTCCCTTTATTTTTTTTTTAATTTAATTTAATTTTTCAACTTTACAATATTGTATTGGTTTTGCCAAATATTGAAATGAATTTGCCACAGATATATATGTGTTCCCCATCCTGAACCCTCCTCCCTCCTCCCTCCCCATACCACCCCTCTGGGTCGTCCCAGTGCACTAGCTCCAAGCATCCAGTATTGTGCATCGAACCTGGACTGGTAACTCGTTTCATACATGATATTTTACATGTTT
>NW_011462962.1:0-504 GCF_000754665.1 Bison bison bison | reverse complement strand
GGCCCACCCCTGTCCTGGGCACGCTCGCAGCTTCTGCAGACCCTGTCAGACTGGGTGGTGAAGGTGCCCAGCAGAGCCTTCCTTGAGACCTTCTGGGCAGCCCCTACCCAAGTCCTCTCACCCATCGTGGGACCCCCAGGGCCACCCTGACATTTACAGTTCGCCCACTGCTGTGAATGAAAGTCACCACAGGGCGATCACACAGGGCGACGGGCACCAACCAGGGCGGTCTCGGGCACATGGGATGACAGTCCCTGCTCTTCGTGCCCCCCAGGCCCCTGCCCCATCCCGGGATCGGCAGGAGCAGATGAGCTGGTACCTGCCCCTCTGGGTCTTTCCCTGGCCTCTCCCCTCCTCTGGAGGGTCCTGCCCCCAGCGAATGGCCAACACAGAACCCCGTGAGCTCAGCCCCCAGGAGAGCCGCCAGCCGCCCCCCCACCGTCGTTGCAGAGAGGAAGTAAGGAATGCGCGCACTGGGGAGGGGTCTTCCCTGCCCGGCCTCTC
>NW_011462961.1:0-524 GCF_000754665.1 Bison bison bison | reverse complement strand
ATTTCTGTCCCTAATTTTTAAGATTTCTTTCCTTCTACTAACCCTGGGATTCTTCATTTCTTCCTTTTCTAGTTTGCTTTAGGTGTAGTAGTTAGGTTATTTATTTGACTTTTTTCTTGTTTCTTGAGATATGCCTGTATTGCTATGAACTTTCCCCTTAGCACTGCTTTTAAAGTGTCCCACAGGTTTTGGGTTGTTGTTTTCATTTTCATTCATTTCTATGCATATTTTGATTTCTTTTTTGATTTCTTCTGTGATTTGTTGGTTATTCAGCAGAGTGTTGTTCAGCCTCCATATGTTGGAATTTTTAATAGTTTTTCTCCTGTAATTGAGATCTAACCTTACTGCATTGTGGTCAGAAAAGATGCTTGGAATTATTTCAATTTTTTTGAATTTACCAAGGCTAGATTTATGGCCCAGGATGTGATCTATCCTGGAGAAGGTTCCATGTGGGCTTGAGAAAAAGGTGAAATTCATTGTTTTGGGGTGAAATGTCCTATAGATATCAATTAGGTCTAACTGGT
>NW_011462960.1:0-505 GCF_000754665.1 Bison bison bison | reverse complement strand
AAAAAGGTGACTCTCAGGACAGCCATCAGCTGGAGGAATAAGAAGGAAATAAGATCGCAAACAGTGTAGAGGAAGACCAGGTTGGACAATGGTGGGCCGAGGGGGGTGGGGGAAGAATATTGTCGGCAGGCGAGGACATGAAAAGTGGTTGAAAGACTGGAGCATCAGAAAGAGAAGAGAGGAAGCAGAGGAGAGAGGCTGAGAATGTGACTGAGAGATGCAGCTTCCAGTAACCCTTACTACATGTCTCACTTAAATGCTGGCAGAGAAACAGACGACTTCAATTCTACTGAAAGAAAGTGAAAGTGAAGCCGCTCAGTCGTGTCCGACTCTTTGCGACCCCATGGACTGTCACCAGGTTCCTCCATCCATGGGATTTTCCAGGCAAGAATACTGGAGTGGGTTGCCATTTCCTTCTCCAGGAGATCTTCCCAACTTAGGGATTGAACCCGGGTCTCTCACATTGTAGACAGATGTTTTACTGTCTGAGCCACCAGGGAAGTCC
>NW_011462959.1:0-508 GCF_000754665.1 Bison bison bison | reverse complement strand
ATCTCATCCTCTCTCGTCCCCTTCTCCTCCTCGCCCCCAACTCCCTCCCAGCATCAGAGTTCTTTTTCCAATGAGTCAACTCTTCACATGAGGTGGACCAAAGTACTGGAGTTTTCAGCTTTTAGCATCATTCCATCCAAAGAACACCCAGGACTGATCTCCTTTAGAATGGACTGGTTGGATCTCCTTGCAGTCCAAGGGACTCTCATGAGTCTTCTCCAACACCACAGTTCAAAAGCATCAATTCTTCGGCACTCAGCTTTCTTCACAGTCCAACTCTCACATCCATACACGACCACTGGAAAAACCATAGCCTTGACTAGATGGATCTTTGTTGGCAAAGTAATGTCTCTGCTTTTGAATAGGCTGTCTAGGTTGGTCATAACTTTCCTTCCAAGGAGTAACCGTCTTTTAATTTCATGGCTGTAGTCATCATCTGCAGTGATTTTCCCCCAAAACTTTGCTAGGCATTCCCTTTGGTAGTTTATATTACAAAAATAATAGGCAC
>NW_011462958.1:0-507 GCF_000754665.1 Bison bison bison | reverse complement strand
GAAACTTGTATGCAGGTCTGGAAGCAACAGCTGGAGCTGGAGATGGAACAGCATTTTGGTTCCAAATAGGAAAAGGAGTATGCCAAGGCTGTATATTGTCACCCTACTTATTTAACTTAAATGTAGAGTACATCACGAGAAAAGCTTGGCTGAAAGAAACACAAGCTGGAAGCAAGATTGCTGGAAGGAATATCAATAATGTCAGATACGAAGACAACACCACACATAGGGCAGAAAGTGACGAACAACTAAAGAGCTTCTTGATTAAAGTGATGAGGAGAGTGAACAATTTGGCTTAAACCCCAGCATTTACAAAAACTAAGATCATGGACTCTGGCCCCATCATTTCATGCCAAATAGAATGGGAAATGGTGGAAACAGTGCCTGACATTATTTTAATTTTTATTTATTTATTTATTTTTGTTGGTGCGTCTCCAAATCACTTCAGATGATGATTGAAGCCATTAAATTAAAAATGCTTACTCCTTGGAAGGAATGTTATCACCA
>NW_011462957.1:0-589 GCF_000754665.1 Bison bison bison | reverse complement strand
GACCGGCCTCATCCTGAGGTGCGACCGGAAGGTCGGGAACCCCTTCCAGCAAAGCAGGGGAGTCGACCTCCTGTGGAGATCAGGAGGGTAGAAGGGGCTCAGAGGAAGTGGTGCCGGAAAACCTCGGTGTTCCTCTCCAGGGAGACCGGGATGCCGGGGAACTTTGTGGGGCGCATCAAGGGTGCCAAGTACCGTTTCGACCCCCAAGTCCTAGCGTGGGACTTCTCCTGAGACGCTGTAGCGGGAAAGGGCTTCATCTTGCGATGACGGGGGAACCACGTGGTTTTTCTCGAGTTGCGGCGGGATTCTCGAGTTACGACGGGGAATTCGGGATGCCCCTTGTGTTGGCCCAGGGAAGTCCAATCTCCCATCCGAGTTGCGAAGGAAAGCTGGGGATTGCTCTCCAGTGACTGCAGGGCCAATAGACCTCAGTCTAGGCTTGTGTCCAGAAGACCAATGTTCCTCTCCAGGGGCGACCGGGATCTCGGGGTTGCATTCCAGACGCACCCGGGGAGACAGGCATTCATCTCGAGTGGAAGCAAAGAACCCCGAAATCCCTGTCGCCCCTGGAGAGGAACATTGGCTTCTG
>NW_011462956.1:0-534 GCF_000754665.1 Bison bison bison | reverse complement strand
AAAACCCCAGGTTCCAACTACAGCTCGACAAGCGGCCTCTCTACCCGGGGACATCTCGAGAGGCAAGCAGAGTTCCATGCCTCAACCCAAGACGAGGCCTGACTCTCCTGTCCCCAGTCTGCAGGGACCCTGCGATCGGAGTCTGAAATCAGAGGTACCCTGTGGTTCCTGCCTCAACAGGAAATGAGGCCCTCTTCCAATGCAGCAAACCCAGTGGAGTCCCGAGAGGCCCCTCCCACCTCCAGTTTCCCTGGCTTCTCAGAGCCACCATGAGAAGCCCCCTGAGGTCACCTGCACAAGTCGAGGGAACCCAGGGTTTCCTGCCTCAACCCGAGAAAGACCTCGAGAGACCTTCTTCAACACGTCTCGAGGCCAGATTCCCCTCCCATGGCTCGGGAGCAGTGACGCGCTCCCCCTCGCCACTCGCATGGAGACCCGACTTCCCTGGCGCCCCACGAGAGGCTCACTGACCTCGCCGTCGTACCTCCTGAGAAACCGCACACTGGGGCCGCCGCTCGAGGACAACCCCGAGAT
>NW_011462955.1:0-509 GCF_000754665.1 Bison bison bison | reverse complement strand
ACTATTATTGTGTTATTGTTAATTTCTCCTTTCCATACTTGTTAGCATTTGTCTTACATACTGCGGTGCTCCCGTGTTGGGTGCATATATATTTATAATTGTTATATCTTCTTCTTGGATTGATCCTTTGATCATTATGTAGTGCCCTTCTTTGTCTCTTTTCACAGCCTTTGTTTTAAAGTCTATTTTATCTGATATGAGTATTGCTACTCCTGCTTTCTTTTGGTCCCTATTTGCATGGAAAATCTTTTTCCAGCCCTTCACTTTCAGTCTGTATGTGTCCCCTGTTTTGAGGTGGGTCTCTTGTAGACAACATATGTAGGGGTCTTGTTTTTGTATCCATTCAGCCAGTCTTTGTCTTTTGGTTGGGGCATTCAACCCATTTACGTTTAAGGTAATTAGTGATAAGTATGATCCCGTTGCCATTTACTTTATTGTTTGGGGTTCGAATTTATACACCATTTTTGTGTTTCCTGTCTAGAGAATATCCTTTAGTATTTGTTGGAGAG
>NW_011462954.1:0-511 GCF_000754665.1 Bison bison bison | reverse complement strand
GCCATCTCATCCTCTCGTCGTCCCCTTCTCCTCCTTGCCCCCAACTCCCTCCCAGCATCAGAGTCTTTCCAATGAGTCAACTCTTCGCACGAGATGGCCAAAGTACTGGAGTTTCAGCTTTAGCATCGTTCCTTCCAAAGAAATCCCAGGGCTGATCTCCTTCAGAATGGACTGGTTGGATCTCCTTGCAGTCCAAGGGACTCTCAAGAATCTTCTCCAACACCACAGTTCAAAAGTATCAATTCTTCAGGGATCAGCCCTCTTCACAGTCCAACTCTCACATCCATACATGACCACGGAAAAACCATAGCCTTAACTAGACGGACCTTTGTTGGCAAAGTAATGTCTCTGCTTTTGAATATGCTATCTAGGTTGGTCATAACTTTCCTTCCAAGGAGTAAGCGTCTTTTAATTTCATGGCTGCAGTCACCATCTGTAGTGATTTTGGAGCCCAAAAAATAAAGTCTGACACTGTTTCCGCTATTTCCCCATCTATTTCCCATGAAGTGAT
>NW_011462953.1:0-575 GCF_000754665.1 Bison bison bison | reverse complement strand
GTGGAAGTTCTCAACTGTGATTATTTTCAGTTGGGTAATTGCCCAAGTGCTGTGCCCTGAGTAGGTATTAAGGAGCATCATTAGAGGGTGTGGAAGCTGATCCTACCAGCTGGTGCTAAAAATAATTTAAGACAGTCATAAACAGTCCAGTACAATTATTCTTTAAACTTGCTTTGCTCCAGGTTTGGGGTTAGCAGTTAGCAACAGTATTACACTCCTCCATTAAAAAACCCCCACAACTTCTTTCATTCTTCAAAGCTACTCCAGATTTTAATTTTCACCAGGTTTCCCCAGCTAAAAATGTTTTGGGGGTCCGTTATGCTAGGACTTTTTCTGTTTCCTTTGGGTGACCATTGCTGCGTTTATGAATTCCTTTAAAAAATATTTTATTTATTTATTTTTTAATTAAATTAATTGATTTATTTTACTTTACAATATTATATTGGTTTTGCCATACATTGACTTGAATCTGCCACGGGTGTACACGTGTTCCCCATCCTGAACTCCCCTCCCCCCTCCCTCCCCATACCATCCCTCTGGGTTATCCCAGTGCACCAGCCCCAAGCACCCTGTAT
>NW_011462952.1:0-503 GCF_000754665.1 Bison bison bison | reverse complement strand
TTGTTGTTATAATTTTAAATTTTACATAATTGTATAGTTTGCCAAATATCAAAATGAATCCACCACAGGTATACATGTGTTCCCCCATCCTGAACCCTCCTCCCTCCTCCCTCCCCCATACCATCCCTCTGGGTTGTCCCAGTGCACTAGCCCCAAGCATCCAGTATCGTGCATTGAACCTGGACTGGCATCTCGTTTCATACATGATATTTTACATGTTTCAATGCCATTCTCCAGTGAACCACTCTTCACAGTTCTGGGAATGGTGGAAATAAACCCTCTCAAAATCCAAGTTACCAGACGCCAGTCAAGAGCCAACCTTGTAAGCAGGGGGTTCTAAGGATTATCATCTCAGGTTGGCTATGTTCAGTTTTTTCTGTACCACTTAGATGTTCTCTTTGGAAACAATGTTTTGCTGTTTTGTTTTTGGCGATCCCTGCTTTCTATCCAAAATGTGTCCCCATTTCCTATCATTTTAACTAAAATTTCTTTTCCTGAGATTT
>NW_011462951.1:0-501 GCF_000754665.1 Bison bison bison | reverse complement strand
GGCATATTAGCACTTGGTTCTAGCATGTTGTCACCATTCCAGCCAGAAATTGGCACAAATGCTACTGTGTCGGGGTTGTAGCCAATTTTCTTAATATAGGTGCTGACTTCCTTAACAATTTCTTCGTATCTCTTCTGGCTATAGGGTGGCTCAGTGGAATCCATTTTGTTAACGCCAACAATTAGTTGTTTCACACCCAGGGTGTAAGCCAGAAGGGCATGCTCACGGGTCTGCCCGTTCTTGGAGATACCGGCTTCAAATTCACCAACACCAGCAGCAACAATCAGGACAGCACAGTCAGCCTGGGATGTGCCTGTAATCATGTTTTTGATGAAGTCTCTGTGTCCTGGGGCATCAATGATGGTAACATAGTACTTGCTGGTCTCAAATTTCCACAGGGAGATATCAATGGTGATACCACGCTCACGTTCAGCTTTAAGTTTGTCCAAGACCCAGGCATATTTGAAGGAGCCCTTTCCCATCTCGGCAGCCTCCTTCTCG
>NW_011462950.1:0-566 GCF_000754665.1 Bison bison bison | reverse complement strand
GCTACACCTCGAGAAAAACCACGTGGTTCCCCCGTCACCGCAAGATGTAGCCCTGTGCCCGCTACAGCGTCTCAGGAGAAGTCCCACTTTAGGAATTGGAGTTCGAAACGGTACTTGTCACCCTTGATGCGACCCACAAAGCGTCCCACATCCCGGTCTCCCTTGAGAGGAGCACCGAAGTTTTCCAGCACCACTTCCTCTGAGCCTCTTCTACCCTATTGATCTGGACAGGAGGGTCGACTCCTCTGCTTTGTCTGGAAGGGGTTCCCGACCTTCCGGTCGCACCTCAGGATGAGGCCGGTCTCACGACGACATTCCAGACGTGGCTTCGTGGGTGGCTCCACATTCGAAAGGACCCCGATTTCCCGGTCCCCTCTTGATAAGAACCCGATGCCCGGACACCTCTTCGAACTCCACCCTGTGAATGAAGTCAACACGAAGGGGCAGTGACTCGCCCGTGCATCTTCGGGAAAAGAACCCCAGGTTCCAAATACCGCTCGACATGTGGCTTGTCTCCCCGGGAACACGTCGAGGGGCAAGCGGAGTTCCATGCCTCAACCCAAGAC
>NW_011462949.1:0-550 GCF_000754665.1 Bison bison bison | reverse complement strand
GAGATACCCGTCGCGACTCGAGAGCAGAGCGGGGCCTTTTGCTTCCACTCGAGATGAATGCCTGTCTCCCCGGGTTCGTCTGGAATGCAACCCCGAGATCCCTGTCGCCCCTGTGGAGGAACATTGGCTTCTGGACACAAGCCTAGATGAGGTCTATTGGCCCTGCAGTCACTCGAGAGCAATCCCCAGCTTTCCTTCGCAACTCGAATGGAAGATTGGACTTCCCTGGGCCAACACAAGAGGCATCCTGAATTCCCCGTCGTAACTGGAGAATCCTGCCGCAATTCGAGAAAAGCCACGTGGTTCCCCCGTCATCGCAAGATGAAGCCCTTTCCCGCTACAGCGTCTCAGGAGAAGTCCCACGTTAGGAATTGGAGGTCGAAACGGTCCTTGGCACCCTTGATGCGCCCCACAAAGTTCCCCGGCATCCCGGTCTCCCTGGAGAGGAACCCCGAGGTTTTCCGGCACCACTTCCTCTGAGCCCCTTCTACCCTCCTGATCTCGACAGGAGGGTCGACTCCCCTGCTTTGTCTGGAAGGGGTTCCCGACC
>NW_011462948.1:0-564 GCF_000754665.1 Bison bison bison | reverse complement strand
CCTCAGGATTTCTCTGATTTCAGACTCCGATCGGCAGGGTCCCTGCAGGACTGGGGACAGGGAGTCAGGCCTCGTCTTGGGTTGAGGCATGGAACTCCGCTTGCCTCTCGAGGTGTCCCCGGGAGAGAGGCCACTTGTCGAGCGGTATTTGGAACCTGGGGGTCTTTTCCGGACGATGCACGGGCGAGTCACTGCCCCTTCGTGTTGACTTCATTCACAGGGTGGAGTTCGGAGAGGTGTCCGGGCATCGGGTTCTTACCAAGAGGGGACCGGGAAATCGGGGTGCTTCGCAATGTGGAAGCACCCACGAGGCCACGTCTGGAATGTCGTCGTGAGACCGGCCTCATCCTGAGGTGCGACCGGAAGGTCGGGAACCCCTTCCAGACAAAGCAGGGGAGTCGACCCTCCTGTCGAGATCAGTGGGTAGAAGGGGCTCAGAGGAAGTGGTGCCGGAAAACCTCGGTGTTCCTCTCCAGGGAGACCGGGATGCCGGGGAACTTTGTGGGGGCGCATCAAGGGTGCCAAGTACCGTTTCGACCTCCAATTCCTAAAGTGGGACTTCTC
>NW_011462947.1:0-509 GCF_000754665.1 Bison bison bison | reverse complement strand
GTAAAAATTATATTTCTGTAACATCATTGGAGTTCTACTGTGTAATACATTATGTGTATGTATTTATATGTATTAACTCTTTTAATCTATAAAGTGAAATCTCAAAAGCCAAACCATTAGGGTCTGGGGACTACCTCAGTTGACTGGAAATAGGAGATGTGTTCAATGATGCATTACTGAATATGAGATTCTGGTTAATCCAATGTGCTAGGGGATTCAGCTTTAAGCTTTACAATATCTGGGTATGGCACCTTAACTCTAATGATGCTAAAGATGAGGTAGGAATTGGACCTTAAAAACATCTGCTTGGGCCTATGACACTCCTTGAATCCTTGCTGCTCTTAAATATCTGAGGACCAGCAGCATGCCTATCACATGGGACTTCGAAAGAAATGCAGAGTTCCAGGCACCAGCTAGTATCTAAATTTTCGCAAGGTCTCTGGGAGATTTATATGCTTTTTTAAAGCATGAGAAATACAGGTTTGACTGGTCCCACCTGCCAGTAAGGA
>NW_011462946.1:0-558 GCF_000754665.1 Bison bison bison | reverse complement strand
GAAAGGAGAAATTAACAATAACACAATAATAGTGGAGACTTTAATACCCCACTCTCATCTATGGATAGATCAACTAAACAGAAAATTAACAAGGAAACACAAACATTAAACGATACAATAGACCAGTTAGACCTAAGTGATATCTATAGGACATTTCATCCCAAAACAGTGAATTTCACCTTTTTCTCAAGCGCACATGGAACCTTCTCCAGGATAGATCACATCCTGGGCCATAAATCTAGCCTTGGTAAATTCAAAAAAATAGAAATCATTCCAAGCATCTTTTCTGACCACAATGCAGTAAGATTAGACCTCAATTACAGGAGAAAAACTATTAAAAATTCCAACATATGGAGGATGAACAACACCCTGCTGAATAACCAACACATCACAGAAGAAATCAAAAAAGAAATCAAAATTTACATAGAAACTAATGAAAATGAAAACACAACAACTCAAAACCTGTGGGACACTTTAAAAGCAGTCCTAAGGGGAAAGTTCATAGCAATACAGGCATACCTAAAGAAACAAGAAAAAACTCAAATAAATAACCCAACC
>NW_011462945.1:0-505 GCF_000754665.1 Bison bison bison | reverse complement strand
GGTATAGAATACACATGCAAAGAATCAAAGATGACCCAGAAAAAGTATTTTGAGGAATGAATGTTTGAGAAGTGATTCTGATCATTATAATGTTCTACTATGGATTGGCAAACTACAGCTCATGGGTCAAATTTGAGCCAAATTTACTTTGTAAATAAAGTTTTATTGCAACATAACTATGTTCATATGTACTGTCTAAGGCTCCTTCTGTGGAACAGCAGAGTTGAATAAGTACAACAGATTTTTGGCCCACAAGGCCTAATATATTTACATGGAGGCCTTTTACAGAAAGTTTGCTGACCTGGTGTGTTATACTTAACAATATTAAGCAGAAAATAAATGTAAAAAACATGATCTGATCTTAAAAAAGTGACTCTTACTCTATATAAACATTTAGTTCAGTCGCTCAGTCATGTCCGACTCTTTGCGACCCCATGAGTTGCAGCACGCCAGGCCTCCCTGTCCATCACCAACTCCCGGAGTTCACTCAGACTCACGTCCATTG
>NW_011462944.1:0-515 GCF_000754665.1 Bison bison bison | reverse complement strand
TTTAAGAAAGCTGAGCACCAAAGAATTGATGCTTTTTGAACTGTGGTGTTGGAGACGACTCTTGAGAGTCCCTTGGACAGCAAGGAGATCCAACCAGTCCATCCTAAAATAAATCGATTCTGAATGTTCATTGGAAGGGCTGATGCTGAAGCTGAAATTTGGCTACCTGGTGCGAAGAACTGACTTATTTGAAAAGACCCAGATGCTTGGAAAAATTGAAGGTGGGAGGAGAAGGAGATGACAGAGTATGAGATGGTTGGATGGCATCACCAACTCAATTGACATGAGTTTGGGTAAACTCCAGGAGTTGGTAATGGAAAGGGAAGTCTGGTGTGCTGCTGTCCATGGGGTTGCAAAGAATTGGGCACGACTGAGTGACTGAACTGAACTGAACTGAGAAAGATGTCACTGTTTGTCACATGTTTCACCAGATTAACTAACTTTGTTTCACTTAAGGACTTGGGCCCTAAAATCCAACTAGTTTCCCCTGCTATACTCACACTACAGGTGACCTT
>NW_011462943.1:0-509 GCF_000754665.1 Bison bison bison | reverse complement strand
GTCAAGAATAATAGTATGAGGAGAGCTCAGTAGGAAAATTACGGTGGAGAAAAGAGACTGAGTAGCTTGGTTTACACGGAAGACCAATCAAACTTCAAGACAAGAAGTTTGCACCACTTACGTAGGCCGCAGGCGCCCTCTCGAATAGCGAAAGGTGCCTCACCCTAGACACCTTCTCGAGTGGGTCTTAGCAGCCCAGGCATAATTAGGAAGCGTGGTGGGTTCCGCGCTCCAGATGGAGACTCAGCTGGAAGTTAAAGGGAAGAATGACAAGGAACTTTATGAATTGGAGCTGTAAGTTAACTCTTTGAAAGAGAGAGAGAGATGGTGGTGGGGGACAGCCCCCAGTGAAATCAGAGGTGAGAGCACAAAGCAATACAGTAGGCAGACTCCGGTTTTTTTTGGGGGGAGATGCTCGAGAATATCCGGGTGGACTCCTGAGGCTCGATCCCGCATTTGCATATGCCGAGCCTCCTTCCTCATGACCTTTGTCCAGAGTGGAATGCCTC
>NW_011462942.1:0-617 GCF_000754665.1 Bison bison bison | reverse complement strand
TCCTCGCGACCTCTCTCCAAACGCCTCAGGAGGCTTGACTCCCTTTAGTCCACCCAGTGAGCTCCAAGAGATACCCGTCGCGACTCGATAGCAGAGCGGGGTCTTTGCTTCCACTCGAGATGAATGCCTCGTCTCCCCGGGTCGGCGTCTGGAATGCAACCCCGACGATCCCGGTTGCCCCTGGAGAGGAACATTGGCTTCTGGACACAAGCCTAGATGAGGTCTATTGGCCCTGCAGTCACTCGAGAGCAATCCCCAGCTTTCCTTCGCAACTCGAATGCAAGATTGGACGTCCCTGGGCCAACACAAGAGGCATCCCGAATGCCCCGTCGTAACTCGAGAATCCCGCCGCAACTCGAGAAAAACCACGTGGTTCCCCCGTCATCGCAAGATGAAGCCCTTTCCCGCTACAGCGTCTCAGGAGAAGTCCCACGTTAGGAATTGGAGGTCGAAACGGTACTTGGCACCCTTGATGCGCCCCCACCAAGTTCCCCGGCATCACGGTCTCCCTGGAGAGGAACACCGAGGTTTTCCGGCACCACTTCCTCTGAGCCCCTTCTACCCTCCTGATCTCCACAGGAGGGTCGACTCCCCTGCTTTGTCTGGAAGGGGTTCCC
>NW_011462941.1:0-552 GCF_000754665.1 Bison bison bison | reverse complement strand
CCACATTCCGAAGGACCCCGATTTCCCGGTCCCCTCTTGATAAGAACCTGATGCCCGGACACCTCTTCGAACTCCACCCTGTGAATGAAGTCAACACGAAGGGGCAGTGACCCCCCCGTGCATCGTCGGGAAAAGACCCCCAGGTTCCAAATACCGCTCGACAAGTGGCCTGTCTCCCCGGGAACACCTCGAGAGGCAAGCGGAGTTCCATGCCTCAACCCAAGACGAGGCCTGACTCTCCTGTCCCAAGTCTGCAGGGACCCTGGGATCGGAGTCTGAAATCAGAGGAACCCTGAGGTTCCTGCCTCAACTGGAGATGAGGCCCTCTTCCAATGCACCAAACCCAGTGGAGTGCCGAGAGGCCCCTCCCACCTCCAGTTTCCCTGACTTCTCAGAGCCACCATGAGAAGCCCCCTGAGGTCACCTGCACAAGTCGAGGGACCCCAGGGTGTCCTGCCTCAACCCGAGAAAGACCTCGAGAGACCTTCTTCAACACGTCTGGAGGCCAGATTCCCCTACTATGACTTGAGAGCAATGACGCGCTCCCCGTCG
>NW_011462940.1:0-527 GCF_000754665.1 Bison bison bison | reverse complement strand
GCACCACACAAGGACCAATAAGTTCCAGGGCAAGACATACCAAGCAAATTCTCCAGCAACAAAGGAACACAGCCCTGAGCTTCAAGATACAGGCTGCCCAAAGTCACCCCAAAACTATAGACATCTCATAACTCATTACTGGACATTTCATTGCACTCCAGAGAGAAGAAATACAGCTCCACCCACCAGAACACCGACACAAGTTTCCCTAACCAGGAAACCTTGACAAGCCACCTGTACAAACCCACACACAGTGAGGAAACGCCACAATAAAGAGAACTCCACAAACTGCCAGAATACAGAAAGGACACCCCAAACTCAGCAATTTAAACAAGATGAAAAGACAGAGGAATACTCAGCAGATAAAGGAACAGGATAAATGCCCACCAAACCAAACAAAAGAGGAAGAGATAGGGAATCTACCTGATAAAGAATTCCGAATAATGATAGTGAAATTGATCCAAAATCTTGAAACTAAAATGGAATCACAGATAAATAGCCTGGAGACAAGGATTGAGAAGATGCAA
>NW_011462939.1:0-549 GCF_000754665.1 Bison bison bison | reverse complement strand
GCCTAGATGAGGTCTATTTGGCCCTGCAGTCACTCGAGAAGAAATCCCCCAGCTTTTCCTTCGCAACTCGAATGGAAGATGGGACTTCCCTGGGCCAACACAAGAGGCATCCTGAATTCCCCATCGAAATTCGAGAATCCTTCTACACCTCGAGAAAACCACGTGGTTCCCCCTTCATCGCAAGATGTAGCCCTATTCCGCTACAGCGTCTCAGGAGAAGTCCCACTTTAGGAATTGGAGTTCGAAACGGTACTTGGCACCCTTGATGCGACCCACAAAGTGCCCCGACATCCCGGTCTCCCTCGAGAGGAACACCAAAGTTTTCCGGCACCACTTCCTCTGAGCCTCTTCTACCCTCCTGATCTGGACAGGAGGGTCGACTCCTCTGCTTTGTCTGGAAGGGGTTCCCGACCTTCCGGTCGCACCTCAGGATGAGGCCGGTCTCACGACGACATTCCAGACGTGGCCTCGTGGGTGGTTCCACATTCCGAAGAACCCCGATTTCCCGGTCCCCTCTTGATAAGAACCCGATGCCCGGACACCTCTTTG
>NW_011462938.1:0-541 GCF_000754665.1 Bison bison bison | reverse complement strand
TTAAATGTTAATTAAGGATATAAAGAGTAATAGAATGAGGATAGCTCAGTGAGGAAATTCAGTGGACAAAAGAGGCTGAATAATTCAGCCAGAAGGTAAGAGAAAGAACGACATGGTGAGACCAAGTTTCGGTGAACAAGGCCCGTCACTTTTTTTTTCAAAGTAGTTTTTATACCTTAAGTTATGCATAGAGGATAATGGGGAAGGGGTAGAGTCTTGCAGCAAACCAGGCTTTCTTCCTGCAAACTTATCATATGCAAAAGCTTAGGTGATTTGCATCATCTTCTGGCCCGGAGGCCTGTTAACATTTTAAGACCTTTTCTTCAGAAAACTTATTTTTCTCTAAAGGTGGTTGGTCAGGAGCCCCCTCCAAAAAAGCATTAGATAAAGTTGCATTCCTACAGAGCAAAGGTGTGGTGGGCTATAACAAGAAAAAGAATTAACTCAAGGGTCCCAGGTTACAAACATTAAAGCTACTACTTACACCAATTATATTAATCAATACACTGCCAGGGACACAGCAGGTAAGGGATATGGAAAC
>NW_011462937.1:0-529 GCF_000754665.1 Bison bison bison | reverse complement strand
TCATGAGGAAGGAGGCTCGACATACGCAAAGGCGGGATCGAGCCTCAGGAGTCCCCCTGGAAATCTTCAAGCATCTACCCCCATAACCAGAGCCTGCCTACTTTACTACTTTGTGCTCTCACCTACATCTCTGACTTTACGGGGGGCTGTCCCCCACCACCTCTTTCGGAGAAGGAGTTAACCTAGAGTTCTAGTTAATAATAATTCCTGGGCGTGATAAGAGTGTTTTAACCTACAAACTCCTCTGAAGGTTCTCTAGCCTGCCTGACAGGCTCGTCCGGCCACATGTGATTGCTCACAGCCTCCCAACCGTGAGAGGCACGAGATGCTTTAAACCCTCTAAAAACAGGTTCTTTAGAGAAGTTAGAAAACTATAAGTATAAGTATAGTGGGCTGATTAGAAATTGTATTGGTGAAGGGTTTTTCATTTGTTGAGCCAATGTTTGTTGCTACGTCTCCACATCCCCTGCCCTTACACACATTAATGAATGTATAGAAGAAATAAGTATTAACCTTTGATATTAATCAC
>NW_011462936.1:0-532 GCF_000754665.1 Bison bison bison | reverse complement strand
GGGGTCGCAAAGAGTTGGACACGACTGAGCGACTAAACTAAACCTAAAAACTAAAGGTCCTCAGTGTCACTCCTGAATGGCAGAGCTTGACAGGTAATGGGAGGTAGCCAAATACAAAGGTATCAACTAATGGGAGGATGCCATGAGTACAGGAAAGGTGAAGATGACAAAATATGGGGACGTGGTCACTTACTTGACTAGACTGCTGTATTCTTGCTCAGAATATTCTTATACTGAAATATCCAAAATGCACTGGCCTTTAACATCTCAGATGTTCAGTTTTGTGTTTTATGTCTTTTTTTTCTCCCCCCACAAATATCAGATTACAGGAGTTTTGAGTTGACGCTAGAGGTACCTGCTTTAAATGTTTTTTCTTAGTCTTCATGAGATAATTCCTCTCTCCTCAGCAGATGGGCATTATGTTATCATGCAGCAGGCCAAGAAAACTAAAGTCTGTTCTTTAAAGGCTTTAGTATATTTTCCTGTGCTCTTTTCATACATGCCTTATTTCTTTTCCAAAGTCACAAACTTC
>NW_011462935.1:0-502 GCF_000754665.1 Bison bison bison | reverse complement strand
AAGGAACTAACAAGCTCCCACCAACCAGGATCTGCAGAGGTCAACAAGAGGTCAGCCAGAGATGGGAGACTGCAGTCCAGAGGTCCTAGCAACTTCCAGCGAGCAGCAAAGACCCAGCATAGTCAAAACGAATTCAATGTTACCAAAAACAAATAAATAAACGGACAGAAGTTCTTTGAACACATGACTGAGATTAGGGGTGAGGCAGAACATGTATGTGCCAGGATACTCTTAAAGTACGAGAAAGCAAAGAAAGGAAAGACAACTCTCAAGCTGTCCAAAGTGATCAAAATGAATGAGTACACAGTTTTACCTGTATACACTAGCAGATCATAATCTGAAAAGGAATTTTTAAAAAAATTCCCTCTCAATACTGTCAACATGAATCAAATGCTTTGCCACGGATGTCACGAGAATGCAAGACTGGCACACTGGAAATTCTACACCGTGGCTGAAAAAGATCCTGAATACATGGACAGATATTCCATAGCGATGGAAAGAC
>NW_011462934.1:0-529 GCF_000754665.1 Bison bison bison | reverse complement strand
CAGACATCAATGCAGACAGACAAGACAAGACATCTTCCAGTTTTCCGCCTGAGATGGAAAAGATTTCTTTGAGCCGTTTTTTTCTGGGGAGTGGGGGGTGGGGCTGGCGGCCAGGCAGGCTTTGGGAAGGAGCTCATGGTTTGGAATTGCATATGAAAAGAGCCAGCTTTCCGGGTTCCAAGGAATCAAGTTTCCTTGCAAACCAACTTTGTCCGGTTCTATAGAATATCATGGCCCTCCTAGGTCAGGTCATCTTTCCTTTCCGTAGTCCTCGTTGGATCCCTGAATTCTAGACAGCTTGGATTGCCTCTGTGGGCTGGATGGATTGTCCTCCCGTTTCACCGGGCGGCGGGAGCGAGGTCCCAGAGGCTCTCCTGGAACCGGGCGTGGGGGCGGGGCTCACCGGGAGCCCGTGGTGAAGGTGGGCAGCGCACCGGGAGCGCGCCCGGGGCGGGGCGAAGCCGGGCGGCGCGGGTCGGGAATCGGGTCGTGGCGGGGATGGGGGGCGGTCCCAGTTGTGCTCCGGGGA
>NW_011462933.1:0-565 GCF_000754665.1 Bison bison bison | reverse complement strand
CCCGCTACAGCGTCTCAGGAGAAGTCCCACGTTAGGAATTGGAGGTCGAAACGGTACTTGGCACCCTTGATGCGCCCCCACCAAAGTTCCCCGGCATCCCGGTCTCCCTGGAGAGGAACACCGAGGTTTTCCGGCACCCCTTCCTCTGAGACCCTTCTACCCTCCTGATCTCCACAGGAGGGTCGACTCCCCTGCTTTGACTGGAAGGGGTTCCCGACCTTCCGGTCGCACCTCAGGATGAGGCCGGTCTCACGATGACATTCCAGACGTGGCCTCGTGGGTGCTTCCACATTGCAAAGCACCCCGATTTCCCGGTCCCCTCTTGGTAAGAACCCGATGCCCGGACACCTCTCCGAACTCCACCCTGTGAATGAAGTCAACACGAAGGGGCAGTGACTCGCCCGGGCATCGTCCGGAAAAGACCCCCAGGTTCCAAATACCGCTCGACAAGTGGCCTCTCTCCCCGGGGACACCTCGAGAGGAAGCGGAGTTCCATGCCTCAACCCAAGACGAGGCCTGACTCTCCTGTCCCCAGTCTGCAGGGACCCTGCGATCGCAGTCTGAA
>NW_011462932.1:0-518 GCF_000754665.1 Bison bison bison | reverse complement strand
GGAGTCCCGAGAGGCCCCTCCCACCTCCAGTTTCCCTGACTTCTCAGAGCCACCATGAGAAGCCCCCTGAGGTCACCTGCACAAGTCGAGGGAAGCCAGGGTTTCCTGCCTCAACCCGAGAAAGACCTCGAGAGACCTTCTTCGACACGTCTCGAGGCCACATTCCACTACCATGACTCGAGAGCAATGACGCGCTCCCCCTCGCCACTCGCACGGAGACCCGACTTCCCTGGCGCCCCACGAGAGGCTCACTGACCTCGCCGTCGTACCTCGTGAGAAACCGCACCCTGGGGCCGCCGCTCGAGAACCACCCCAAGACTCCCCCGTCATCGCGGAGATGAGGGCCTTCGTCTCCTACATGGCCTAGAGGCCAACCTCGCGACCTCTCTCCAAACGCCTCAGGAGGCTTGACTCCCTTTAGTCCACCCAGTGAGCTCCAAGAGATACCCGTCGCGACTCGAGAGCAGAGCGGGGTATTTTGCTTCCATTCGAGATGAATGCCTGTCTCCCCGGGTGCC
>NW_011462931.1:0-544 GCF_000754665.1 Bison bison bison | reverse complement strand
GGAGGGGAGACACAGAAAGGATAAACAGTTATCTCCTTGAGAGGTTTCACTTTTCAAATTTTAATATTTCCAAGATTGTCTCAATTTAGGCGTTGGGTGATGGAAAAATACCATATGAGAGGGAGGTGAGGAGGGCATTGAGATTCAGCAAAGATTCCCTGCAAACCACCTCTTAGCAAAGTTGCTGCCAATACATATGAAAGGTGAGGAGGGCATTGAGATTCAGCAAAGATTCCCTGGAAACCACCTCTTAGCAAAGTTGCTGCCAATACTTATGGAATGTTCTTTTTTTGTTGTTCCCTATGGATTTTAATTTACTTTAGTATTTGACGTCATGAAAGGGGGGAAAAAAGTACTTTAAACTGTGTCTGTATATGTTTTGAAGTGTCTATGTTCAAATCTTATTTCATTTTTCAGAGAAATTCTTTAGCTCCTTGTAGGATTCTTGTGTCTGAACTAGACTCAACTGCTGCTCTCTACAAGAGGGGGACTGACACGTATTCACTATTGATACTATATATAAAATAGATAACTAATGAGAACA
>NW_011462930.1:0-508 GCF_000754665.1 Bison bison bison | reverse complement strand
CCCTCAACTCGCGATGATGGGGGAGTCTCAGGGTTGTTCTCGAGCGGCGGCCACAGTGTGCGGTTTCTCCCTAGGTACGACGGCGAGGTCAGTGAGCCTCTCGTGGGGCGCCAGGGAAGTCGGGTCTCCGTGCGAGTGGCAGGGGGAGCGCGTCATTGCTCTCGAGTCATGGTAGGGGAATCTGGCCTCGAGACGTGTTGAAGAAGGTCTCTCGAGGTCTTTCTCGGGTTGAGGCAGAAACCCTGGCTTCCCTTGACTTGTGCAGGTGACCTCAGGGGGATTCTCATGGTGGCTCTGAGAAGTCAGGGAAGCTGGACGTGGGAGGGGCATCTCGGGACTCCACTGGGTTTGGTGCATTGGAAGAGGGCCTCATCTCCAGTTGAGGCAGGAACCTCAGGGTTCCTCTGACTTCAGACTCCGATCGCAAGGTCCCTGCAGACTTGGGAAAGGAGAGTCAGGCCTCGTCTTGGGTTGAGGTATGGAACTCCACTTGCCTCTCGAAGTGTTC
>NW_011462929.1:0-518 GCF_000754665.1 Bison bison bison | reverse complement strand
GTATAGTCATAGGGATTTGATTTAGGTCATACCTGAATGGTCTAGTGGTTTTCCCTACTTTCTTCAATTTAAGTCTGAATTTGGCAATAAGGAGTTCATGATCTGAGCCACAGTCAGCTCCTGGTCTGTTTTTGTTTGACTATATAGAGCTTCTCCATCTTTGGCTGCAAAGAACATAATCAATCTGATTTCGGTGTTGACCATCTGGTGATGTCCATGTGTAGAGTCTTCTCTTGTGTTGTTGGAAGAGGGTGTTTGCTATGACCAGTGCATTTTCTTGGCAAAACTCTATTAGTCTCTGCCCTGCTTCATTCCATATTCCAAGGCCAAATTTGCCTATTACTCCAGGTGTTTCTTGACTTCCTACTTTTGCATTCCAGTCCCCTATAATGAAAAGGACATCTTTTTTGGGTTTTAGTTCTAAAAGGTCTTGTAGGTCTTCATAGAACTGTTCAACTTCAGCTTCTTCAGCGTTACTGGTGGGGCATAGACTTGGATTACTGTGATATTGAATGGTT
>NW_011462928.1:0-506 GCF_000754665.1 Bison bison bison | reverse complement strand
TGACTTCTCAGAGCCACCATGACGAAGCCCCCTGAGGTCACCTGCACAAGTCGAGGGAAGCCAGGGTTTCCTGCCTCAACCCGAGAAAGACCTCGAGAGACCTTCTTCAACACGTCTCGAGGCCAGGTTCCCCTACCATGACTCGAGAGCAATGACGCGCTCCCCCTCGCCACTCGCATGGAGACCCGACTTCCCTGGCGCCCCACGAGAGGCTCACCGACCTCGCCGTCGTACCTCGTGAGAAACCGCACCCTGGGGTCGCCACTCGAGAACCACCCCGAGACTCCCCCGTCATCGCGGAGATGAGGGCCTTCGTCTCCTGCATGGCCTAGAGGCCAACCTCGCGACCTCTCTCCAAACGCCTCAGGAGGCTTGACTCCCTTTAGTCCACCCAGTGAGCTCCAAGAGATAGCCGTCGCGACTCGAGAGCAGAGCGGGGTTCTTTGCTTCCACTCGAGATGAATGCCTGTCTCCCCGGGTGCGTCTGGAATGCAACCCCGAGATCC
>NW_011462927.1:0-516 GCF_000754665.1 Bison bison bison | reverse complement strand
GAAAGTGGAGAGTGAAAAAGTTGGCTTAAAGCTCAACATTACAGAAAACGAAGATCATGGCATCCAGTCCCATCACTTCATGGGAAATAGATGGGGAAACAGTAGAAACAGTGTCAGACTTTTATTTTGGGGGGCTCCAAAATCACTGCAGATGGTGACTGCAGCCATGAAATTAAAGACGCTTACTCTTTGGAAGGAAAGTTATGACCGACCTAGATAGCATATTCAAAAGCAGAGACATTACTTTGCCAACAAAGGTTCGTCTAGTCAAGGCTATGGTTTTTCCTGTGGTCATGTGTGGATGCGAGAGTTGGACTGTGAAGAAAGCTGAGCGCCGAAGAATTGATGCTTTTGAACTGTGGTGTTGGATAAGACTCTTGAGAGTCCCTTAGACTGCAAGGAGATCCAACCGGTCCATTCTGAAGGAGACCAGCCCTGGGATTTCTTTGGAAGGAATGACGCTAAAGCTGAAACTCCAGTACTTGGGCCACCTCATGCAAAGATTTGACTCATTGT
>NW_011462926.1:0-535 GCF_000754665.1 Bison bison bison | reverse complement strand
GAACAAGGCCCGTCACTTTATTTTTCAAAGTAGTTTTTATACCTTAAGTTATGCATAGAAGATAATGGGGGAAGGGGTAGAGTCTTGCAGCAAACCAGGCTTTCTTCCTGCAAACTTATCATATGCAAAAGCTTAGGTGATTTGCATCATCTTCTGGCCCAGAGGCCTGTTAATATTTTAAGACCTTTTCTTCAGAAAACTTATTTTTCTCTAAAGGTGGTTGGTCAGGAGCCACCCTCCAAAAAAGCATTAGATAAAGTTGCATTGCTACAGAGCAAAGGTGTGGTGGGCTATAACAAGAAAAAGAATTAACTCAAGGGTCCCAGGTTACAAACATTAAAGCTACTACTTACACCAATTATATTAATCAATACACTGCCAGGGACACAGCAGGTAAGGGATATGGAAACTGAGCAGCAAACAATGGCTTAACAAGTGAAAAACCATTCACCAATACAATTTCTAATCAATCTTTTAACTACTCAAAAGAATCTGTGTTTAGACAGTTTAGAACATCTCCTGCCTCTCACAGTTG
>NW_011462925.1:0-510 GCF_000754665.1 Bison bison bison | reverse complement strand
GGACGATGCACGGGCGAGTCACTGCCCCTTCGTGTTGACTTCCTTCACAGGGTGGAGTTCGGAGAGGTGTCCGGGCATCGGGTTCTTACCAAGAGGGGACCGGGAAATCGGGGTGCTTCGCAATGTGGAAGCACCCACGAGGCCACGTCTGGAATGTCGTCGTGAGACCGGCCTCATCCTGAGGTGCGACCGGAAGGTCGGGAACCCCTTCCAGACAAAGCAGGGGAGTCGACCCTCCTGTGGAGATCAATAGGGTAGAAGGGGCTCAGAGGAAGTGGTGCCGGAAAACCTCGGTGTTCCTCTCCAGGGAGACCGGGATGCCGGGGAACTTTGTGGGGCGCATCAAGGATGCCAAGTACCGTTTCGACCTCCAGTTCCTAACGTGGGACATCTCCTGAGAGGCTGTAGCGGAACAGGGCTTCTTCTTGCGATGACGGGGGAACCACGTGGTTTTTCTCGAGTTGCGGCGGGATTCTCGAGTTACAACGGGGAATTCGGGATGCCTCTTGT
>NW_011462924.1:0-525 GCF_000754665.1 Bison bison bison | reverse complement strand
ATAGGGCTGCAAAGAGTTGGACTTGACTTAAGTGACAGCATATGCACGCAAGAGTCATTTTTATGTTGAATTTCTAGTTTTACTGTTCTTTTCTTTAGCTAATATTAGTTTATACTATCTTTGTATTTTATTTATTTTTTAGTTGGTTATTTTTTTTAGTGGTTATCTTTGACTTTGCAAAATCCATTTACAACTAATTTCAACTTCCAATTTTCAAATAACACTATGCCACTCACGGGTAGTGCAGGTACCTAATAATAATAACAAAAGAAATCCTAACTTCTCCCTCCTGTCACTTATATCATTGCTGTCATTAATTTCACTCATACATGAGCATATATAAGTGATACATTGTTGATGTTATCATTTTAAACTATTATCTGTTAGATCAATTAAGAATAAGAAAAATGAATGTGTTTATTTTACCTTCAGTTATTCCTTCTCTTATGCTTTTCCTTTCTTTATATAAAGTTTCTGACTTGTATCATTTTCCTCCTCTCTGAAGAACTTCATTTAAAATTTCCT
>NW_011462923.1:0-519 GCF_000754665.1 Bison bison bison | reverse complement strand
GAGGCATGGAACTCCGCTTGCCTCTCGAGGTGTTCCCGGGGAGACAGGCCACTTGTCGAGCGGTATTTGGAACCTGGGGGTCTTTTCCCGACGATGCACGGGCGAGTCACTGCCCCTTCGTGTTGACTTCATTCACAGGGTGGAGTTCGAAGAGGTGTGCGGGCATCGGGTTCTTATCAAGAGGCGACCGGGAAATCGGGGTCCTTCGGAATGTGGAAGCACCCACGAGGCCACGTCTGGAATGTCGTCGTGAGACCGGCCTCATCCTGAGGTGCAACCGGAAGGTCGGGAACCCCTTCCAGACAAAGCAGAGGAGTCGACCCTCCTGTCCAGATCAGGAGGGTAGAAGAGGCTCAGAGGAAGTGGTGCCGGAAAAATTTGTGTTCCTCTCGAGGGAGACCGGGATGTCGGGGCACTTTGTGGGTCGCATCAAGGGTGACAAGTACCGTTTCGAACTCCAATTCCTAAAGTGGGACTTCTCCTGAGACGCTGTAGCGTTACAGGGCTACATCTTGCGAT
>NW_011462922.1:0-501 GCF_000754665.1 Bison bison bison | reverse complement strand
TGTGTACGAGACAGCAAATGAGACATGGATGTATAGAACAGTCTTATGGATTCTGTGGGAGAGGGAGAAGGTGGGAAGATTTGGGAGAATGGCATTGAAACATGTATACTATCATGTATGAAACGAGTCGCCAGTCTAGGTTCGATGCACGATACTGGATGCTTGGGGCTGGTGCACTGGGACGACCCAGAGGGATGGTATGGGGAGGGAGGAGGGAGGAGGGTTCAGGATGGGGAACACATGTATATCTGTGGCAGATTCATTTCAATATTTGGCAAAACCAATACAATACTGTAAAGTTTAAAATAAAATAAAATTAAAGAAAAAAAAGAAAAGCCTTCCTCAGTGATCAGTGCAAAGAAATAGAGGAAAACAATAGAATGGCAAAGACTAGAGATCTCTTCAAGAAAATTAGAGATACCAAGGGAACATTTCATGCAAAGATGGGCTCGATAAAGGACAGAAATGGTATGGACCTAACAGAAGCAGAAGATATTAAGA
>NW_011462921.1:0-513 GCF_000754665.1 Bison bison bison | reverse complement strand
GACTCCGATCGCAGGGTCCCTGCAGACTGGGGACAGGAGAGTCAGGCCTCGTCTTGGGTTGAGGCGTGGAACTCCGCTTGCCTCTCGAGATGTCCCCGGGGAGAGAGGCCGCTTGTCGAGCTGTATTTGGAACCTGGGGTTTTTTCCGAACGATGCACGGAAAATCTGCCCCTTCGTGTTGATTTCATTCACAGGGTGGAGTTCGGAGAGGTGTCCGGGCATCGGGTTCTTATCAAGAGGGAACCTGGAAATCAGGGGTCCTACGGAATGTGGAACCACCCACGAGGCCAAGTCTGGAATGCCTTCGTGAGACCGGCCTCATCCTGAGGTGCGACCGGAAGGTCGGGAACCCCTTCCAGACAAAGCAGGGGAGTCGACCCTCCTGTCCAGATCAGGAGGGGAGAAAGGGCTCAGAGGAGGGGGTGCCGGAAAACCTCAGTGTTCCTCTCGAGGGAGACCGGGATTTCGGGGAACTTTGTGGGTCGCATCAAGGGTGCCAAGTGCCCTTTCGAC
>NW_011462920.1:0-543 GCF_000754665.1 Bison bison bison | reverse complement strand
GTTTAATTCTTGGTCTCCCTTGTGGCTCAGCTGGTAAAGTGCCTGCAATATGGGAGACCTGGGTTCGATCCTGAGTTGGGAAGATCACCTGGAGAGGGGAAAGGCTGCCCACTGCAGTATTCTGGCCTGGAGAATTCCATGGACTCTGTAAGAGTGGAACATGACTGAGTGAATTTCACAATAAATCACTATTTTGAATCTATCTCCTTCTTTATTTACCATAGCAGGCCAGGTTTTTATTAATATGTTTTCTGACTGGGACTACTTTTTACTACTCTTAGCTGCTTTCATTGGTCACCTCCAGTCCAATTTATCTTCATAGCCAGAGTTGCATTTTCACAGTACAAATCTCATTGCTCACTCTGTTAAAAGCCTTTACAGGTCTCTTCATCACTATTAGGGTCAGAATAAGTTTAATTGACCTGTAAGTTTAATTGACCTATCCTCCAAGAAAAAAATACAGTTCTCACTCCCCCTCTTTCCTAATTTTCCTCACTCCCTTTCTTCCTTTCCTTCTTTCTTCCTCCCTTTCTCCTTCCCTTC
>NW_011462919.1:0-544 GCF_000754665.1 Bison bison bison | reverse complement strand
CTTAGCGACCCCATGGACTGCAGCCTACCAGGCTCCTCCGTCCATGGGATTTTCCAGGCAAGAGTACTGGAGTAGGGTGCCATTGCCTTCTCCGAGTCAGCTCTCTAGTTTGAGCTAAATTTAAAAATTGTGCTTGGTATATTCTTACTTGTTATTTTTGCTTTTGTTGTCTGTGCTTCTGATGTTATACCTATGAAATCACTTCTACATTCAGTATCCTGAAGCTCTCCTATGTTTTTTCTTGGAGTTTGAGTTTCTAGGTTCTTTTTTTTAATTTTATTTTATTTTTAAACTTTACATAATTGTATTAGTTTTGCCAAATATCAAAATGAATCCGCCACAGGTATACATGTGTTCCCCATCCTGAACCCTCCTCCCTCCTGCCTCCCCATACCATCCCTCTGGGTCGTCCCAGTGCACTAGCCCCAAGCATCCAGTATCGTGTATCGAACCTGGACTGGCATCTCGTTTCTTACATGATATTTTACATGTTTCATTGTCATTCTCCCAAATCTTCCCACCCTCTCCCTCTCCCACAGAGTCC
>NW_011462918.1:0-510 GCF_000754665.1 Bison bison bison | reverse complement strand
TGTAGATAATGGTCTGATCTCATTTTTCAGTTAAGGAAAGCAGAGTCACCACGTAACATAATTGCAAACATAGGAACAACTTAGGTTTTCTTGCTCTTGATTTAGTGCTCTGTTATAATACACTGCCTCTATCTAAAACTGCTAAGATTTTTTCAAAAAAAAATAAAAAAACCCTCAAATCTCACCTTTGCAACAGGATTAAAGAAAGTTATAGCTGGAAGGATTTCAGAGATTCTTCAGACTAAGTAAGTCTCTCACTCAACAGATAAAGAAACTAAGATCAAAATAGTTTTAGTAACTGAGACAAGGACAAAAATATGACTTGTTACAACTTACTGCTTGTAATATATATGGTGGTGTGGACAACCAGCCAGTATTGCTTCTGGTTATAATGCTTAAACATTAGGATTCAGAGTCCGATAATTTTCTAGTTAATTTAAATCAGAAATAAAAAGAGATCTAGATATTGGGAGCCATGACATTCTCTTGAGACCTCTTAATATATAGACT
>NW_011462917.1:0-507 GCF_000754665.1 Bison bison bison | reverse complement strand
ACAGAATCCCACCAAAAAAGCACAGGTTAGTTGGTCAAAACAACGCACTCATTGTTTATAACAATACATGCCATGCATGTTTCCTAAAACCTCCCCTGGTTTAACCACACACCGACATGTATCAGTGAGACCTGTTTGGACCCTGCAGGGTTAATCTGTTCCCACACTGTCTTTCCTTTCCTCACACCCAGGACCAGCGGAAACGCTGGGAGTCCAAGAGAGATCATCTTCTTCTTCTTTTTTTTTTTAATTAGTTTATTTTTTAACTGAAAGATAATTGCTTTACAGAATTTTCTTTTCTGTCAAACCTCAACATGAATCAGCCATAGGTACCCATATGTCTCCTCCCTTTTGAACCTCCCACCGCTGTAGGGTGATACAAGATCATCTCTTAGTGAAGACCTGGGGGTGCCTTATGGAAACCACTGTGAGCGAATGACACTCGAACTGCGTGTAAGTACTTCAGTGGGTAGTCCCCAGTCTGTATGTTACCGAGAAATACGATCC
>NW_011462916.1:0-528 GCF_000754665.1 Bison bison bison | reverse complement strand
CAGACAGAGTTCTATCATGATGTGTGTACGGAAGTCGACCTAGGTATAGGGGTCGATCCCACACATGCACACATCCGTATCTTCTTTGTCCCTTCCCTCCGTGGGCACCCTGTGGAGTTGCTGGGTTGGGTCGGAATGGGGGAAGTCTTTGGGGGAGTGTACATCGCAGGACTCTTTTCCCTAGGGATGTGGTTTCTCTGTCTGTGAGGCGCCAGGGGATGAGATCTGATCTCTCTGAGTCCGCCCACAGTTTTCTCAGCTGCAGAAAAAACGCGTTCGATCCATCAGGAGCCACTGTCCTCTGATGGTTCGAACTTGCCGTCGTGATTGCGATTCCCGGCTCCTGGGCCTTTCCCCTCCGAATGAGAAGGATCATTGTCCAGGGAAACGCCCCGGGGTGGGGTGCTTCCGTGAGCCCGCCCCCACCCCCAGGAGCCCCAGCTCAGCCCAGCCCAGCCCAGCCCTGCCGTGGATGTGTGTTCTACCTTGTGCTTCTGGGTGTCTGCCTGTTCCACCTTTCTTTGGAAG
>NW_011462915.1:0-512 GCF_000754665.1 Bison bison bison | reverse complement strand
CGAAAGGAGCGCGACTGAACAAAGAGAAGAAATACAGCTCCACCCACCAGAACACTGACACAAGCTTCCCTAACCAGGAAACCTTGACAAGCCACCTGTACAAACCTACACACAGCGAGGAAACACCACAATAAAGAGAACTCCACAAACTGCCAGAATACAGAAAAGACTCCCAAACTCAGCAATTTAAACAAGATGAAGAGACAGAGGAATACCCAGCAGATAAAGGAACAGGATAAATGCCCACCAAACCAAACAAAAGAGGAAGAGATAGGGAATCTACCTGATAAAGAATTCCGAATAATGATAGTGAAATTGATCCAAAATCTTGAAATTAAAATGGAATCACACATAAATAGCCTGGAGACAAGGATTGAGAAGATGCAAGAAAGGTTTAACAAGGACCTAGAAGAAATAAAAAAGAGTCAATATATAATGAATAATGCAATAAATGAAATTAAAAACACTCTGGAGGCAACAAATAGTAGAATAACAGAGGCAGAAGATAGGAT
>NW_011462914.1:0-533 GCF_000754665.1 Bison bison bison | reverse complement strand
AACAACACATTAAACAGATCATACACCATGACCAAGTGGGCTTTATCCCAGGGATGCAAGGATTCTTCAATATCCGCAAATCAAACAATGTAATACACCACATTAACAAATTGAAAAATAAAACCATATGATTATCTCAATAGATGCAGAGAAAGCCTTTGACAAATTCAACACCCATTTATGATAAAAACTCTCCAGAAAGCAGGAATAGAAGGAACATACGTCAACATAATAAAAGCTATATATGACAAACCCACAGCAAACATTATCCTCAATGGTGAAAAATTGAAAGCATTTCCTCTAAAGTCAGGAACAAGACAAGGGTGCCCACTTTCACCATTACTATTCAACATAGTTTTGGAAGTTTTGGCCACAGCAATCAGAGCAGAAAAAGAAATAAAAGGAATCCAAATTGGAAAAGAAGAAGTAAAACTCTCACTATTTGCAGATGACATGATCCTCTACATAGAAAACCCTAAAGACTCCACCAGAAAATTACTAGAACTAATCAATGATTATAGTAAAGTTGCAGG
>NW_011462913.1:0-516 GCF_000754665.1 Bison bison bison | reverse complement strand
CAACAAGTTAAACATACTACTATATTTTGTTTTTTATCATCGAGTGCCTAATACTAGGAGAAAAAATATATGGAACAGCAGAAGGAACTTACTATGAAACATCTGGATGTAAATCCCAGCTCTCTCACTATTAACTTTGTGACTTTGGGCAATCACTCCAACTCTTTGAGCCTTAATTTCTTTATAACACTAAGATAATGGTACCTAACTGTCACAGGTAGGGTAAGCTGGATGAAACTAGATAATGGATGTAAGTGAGATTAGTAATGGAAAATCCCATGGACGGAGGAGCCTGGTGGGCTGCAGTCCATGGGGTTGCTAAGAGTCGGACACGACTGAGCGACTTCACTTTCACTTTTCACTTTCATGCATTTGAGAAGGAAATGGCAACCCGCTCCAGTGTTCTTGCCTGGAGAATCCCAGGGACGGGGGAGCCTGATGGGCTGCAGTCTATGGGGTCGCACAGAGTCGGACACGACTGAAGCGACTTAGCAACAGCAGGAGAGATTAGTAAAC
>NW_011462912.1:0-500 GCF_000754665.1 Bison bison bison | reverse complement strand
TATAAAAACTAACTTTGAAAATAAAGTGCGGGCCTTGTTCACCGAAACTTGGTCTCACCATGTCGTTCTTTCTCTTACCTTCTGGCTGAATTATTCAGCCTCTTTTCTCCACTGAATTTCCTCACTGAGCTATCCTCATTCTATTACACTTTACATCCTTAATTAACATTTAATTAAGCAGTTGTTTCCTGATCTTCGCCTACGCCGTCTCTCCTTCGAATACCCTGGATCAGCCGGGGCTGGTCCCCGGCACCCTACCATGGCTCGAGAGCAATGACGTGCTCGCCCTCGCCACTCGCATGGAGACCCGACTTCCCTGGCGCCCCACGAGAGGCTCACTGACCTCGCCGTCGTACCTAGGGAGAAACCGCACACTGGGGCCGCCGCTCGAGAACAACCCCGAGCCTCGCCCGTCATCGCGACTTGAGGGCCTTCGTCTCCTGTATGGCCTAGAGACCAATCTCTCGACCTCTCTCCAAACGCCTCAGGAGGCTTGACTC
>NW_011462911.1:0-538 GCF_000754665.1 Bison bison bison | reverse complement strand
TCTTCCAATGCACCAAACCCCGTGGAGTCCCGAGAGGCCCCTCCCACCTCCAGTTTCCCTGACTTCTCAGAGCCACCGTGAGAAGCCCCTGAGGTCACCTGCACAAATCGAGGGAAGCCAGGGTTTCCTGCCTCAACCCGAGAAAGTCCTCGAGAGACCTTCTTCAACACGTCTCGAGGCCAGATTCCCCTACCATGACTCGAGAGCAATGACGCGCTCCCCCTCGTCACTCGCATGGAGACCCGACTTCGCAGGCGCCCCACGAGAGGCTCACTGACCTCGCCGTCGTACCTCGTGAGAAACCGCACCCTGGGGCCGCCGCTCGAGAACCACCCCGAGACTCCCCCGTCATCGCGGAGATGAGGGCCTTCGTCTCCTGCATGGAAAAGAGGCCAACCTCGCGACCTCTCTCCAAACGCCTCAGGAGGCTTGACTCCCTTTAGTCCACCCAGTGAGCTCCAAGAGATACCCGTCGCGACTGGAGAGCAGAGCGGGGTTCTTTGCTTCCACTCGAGATGAATGCCTGTCTCCCCGGGTG
>NW_011462910.1:0-506 GCF_000754665.1 Bison bison bison | reverse complement strand
TTCTCAGAGCCACCATGAGAAGCCCCCTGAGGTCACCTGCACAAGTCGAGGGAAGCCAGGGTTTCCTGCCTCAACCCGAGAAAGACCTCTAGAGACCTTCTTCCACACGTCTCGAGGCCAGGTTCCCCTACCATGACTCGAGAGCAATGACGCACTCCCCCTCGCCACTCGCATGGAGACCCGCCTTCCCTGGCGCCCCACGAGAGGCTCACTGACCTCGCCGTCGTACCTCGTGAGAAACCGCACCCTTGGGCCGCCGCTCGAGAACCACCCCGAGACTCCCCCGTCATGGCGGAGATGAGGGCCGTCGTCTCCTGCATGGCCTGGAGGCCAACCTCGCGACCTCTCTCTAAACGCCTCAGGAGGCTTGACTCCCTTTAGTCCACCCAGTGAGCTCCAAGAGATACCCGTCGCGACTCGAGAGCAGAGCGGGGTTCTTTGCTTCCACTCGAGATGAATGCCTGTCTCCCCGGGTGCGTCTGGAATGCAACCCCGAGATCCCGGTC
>NW_011462909.1:0-528 GCF_000754665.1 Bison bison bison | reverse complement strand
TCCCTTTAGTCCACCCAGTGAGCTCCAAGAGATACCCGTCGCGACTCGAGAGCAGAGCGGGGTTCTTTGCTTCCACTCGAGATGAATGCCTGTCTCCCCAGGTGCGTCTGGAATGCAACCCCGAGATCCCCGGTGCCCCTGGAGAGGAACATTGGCTTCTGGACACAAGCCTAGATGAGGTCTATTGGCCCTGCAGTCACTCGAGAGCAATCCTCAGCCTTTCCTTCGCAACTCGAATGGAAGATTGGACCTCCCTGGGCCCACACAAGAGGCATCCTGAATTCCCCGTCGTAACTCGAGAATCCCGCCGCAACTCGAGAAAAACCACGTGGTTCCCCCGTCATCGCAAGATGAAGCCCTTTCCCGCTACAGCGTCGTCAGGAGAAGTCCCACGTTAGGAATTGGAGGTCGAAACGGTACTTGGCACCCTTGATGCGCCCCCACGAAGTTCCCCGGCATCCCGGTCTCCCTGGAGAGGAACACCGAGGTTTTCCGGCACCACTTCCTCTGAGCCCCTTCTACCCTCCT
>NW_011462908.1:0-522 GCF_000754665.1 Bison bison bison | reverse complement strand
TGCCCCCTCCCCCCCTCACAGCCAGCAGCATTTCCAAGTGACCTCCTAAGGCCTTCGCCAAACTACAGGGCACCTCTGGGTTTCCTGTTTCCCTCATTTTTCGGAAATACTTTTACTAAAAAAAAAAGAAAAACAAAAAAACAAATTAAAAAAAAAAAAAACACAAACAACCCGCACATTTCTTCGTAGAATGCCACAGTGGAAGGAAAACAGGCCTTCAATATTAAGACCTAAATTTGCAAAAAACTTGGAGCTTGGTGTTTTGTTTTGTTTGAATCAAACCACCACATCATTTAAAATTTTTACACGTTCTAATTATTCGGTTCCAAAACACCAAACTTGTACTGCACACGGTCCCCATGGAAAGGCCCCCTCAGCAGGACAGCCACAGATGCTGCCATGAAAGGGCAGCAGGGTGCCCTCCTCCCTTGTTTTCTGCCTGGGCGGCCACCGGGTTTTGAAACCCTTGCACCCTACTAAGATTCTAGGGTGCAATTCGTGGACCCTTCCCTTTCCCATCCC
>NW_011462907.1:0-570 GCF_000754665.1 Bison bison bison | reverse complement strand
CCGGGGAGGCATTCCACTCTGGACAAAGGTCATGAGGAAGGAGGCTCGGCATACGCAAATGCGGGATCGAGCCTCAGGAGTCCACCCGGATATTCTCGAGCATCTCCCCCCCAAAAAGACCGGAGTCTGCCTACTGTAATGCTTTGTGCTCTCACCTCTGATTTCACTGGGGGCTGTCCCCCACCACCATCTCGCTCTGTCTGTCAAAGAGTTAACTTACAGCTCCAATTCATAAAGTTCCTTGTCATTCTTCCCTTTAACTTCCAGCTGAGTCTCCGTGTGGAGTGCGGAACCCACCACGCTTACTAATTATGCCTGGGCTGCTAAGACCCACTCGAGAAGGTGTCTAGTGTGAGGCACCTTTCGCTATTCGAGAGGGCGCCTGCGGCCTACGTAAGTGGTTCAAACTTCTTGTCTTGAAGTTTGGTCTTCCGCGTTAACCAAACTACTCAGTCTCTTTTCTCCACCGAATTTTCCTACTGAGCTCTCCTCATACTATTCTTCTTGACAACTCTGATTAGCATATAAATAGTCGCCTAGGCCATCTCTCCTTCGAATACCCTGGATCAG
>NW_011462906.1:0-508 GCF_000754665.1 Bison bison bison | reverse complement strand
AAATTGCAGAGGAAGGTAAACTTCCAAACTCATTCTATGAGCCACCATCACCCTAATACCAAAACTGACAAAGATCCCACACAAAAAAGAAAACTACAGGCCAATATCACTGATGAACATAGATGCAAAAATCCTTAAGAAAATTCTAGCAATCAGAATCCAACAACACATTAAAAAGATCATACACCATGACCAAGTGGGCTTTATCCCAGGGATGCAAGGATTCTTCAATATCTGCAAATCAATCAATGTAATACACCACATTAACAAATTGAAAATAAAAACCATATGATTATCTCAATAGATGCAGAGAAAGCCTTTGACAAAATTCAACATCCATTTATGATAAAAACTCTCCAGAAAGCAGGAATAGAAGGAACATACCTCAACATAATAAAGGCTATATATGACAAACCCACAGCAAACATTATCCTCAATGGTGAAAAATTGAATGCATTTCCTCTAAAGACAGGAACAAGACAAAGGTGCCCACTTTCACCATTACTAT
>NW_011462905.1:0-520 GCF_000754665.1 Bison bison bison | reverse complement strand
GATGCTTGGAATGATTTCTATTTTTTTGAATTACCAAGGCTAGCTTTATGGCCCAGCATGTGATCTATCCTGGAGAAGGTTCCATGTGCGCTTAGAGAAAAAGGTGAAATTCTATTGTTTTGGGATGAAATGTCCTATAGATATCAATTAGGTCTAACTGGTCTATTGTATCGTTTAAAGTTTGTGTTTCCTTGTTAATGTTCTGTTTAGTTGATCTATCCATAGGTGTGAGTGGGGTATTAAAGTCTCCCACTATTATTGTGTTATTGTTAATTTCTCCTTTCATACTTGTTAGCATTTGTCTTACATACTGCGGTGCTCCTGTGTTGGGTGCATATATATTTATAATTGTTATATCTTCTTCTTGGATTGATCCTTTGATCATTATGTAGTGACCTTCTTTGTCTCTTTTCACAGCCTTTGTTTTAAAGTCTATTTTATCTGATATGAGTATTGCTACTCCTGCTTTCTTTTGGTCCCTATTTGCATGGAAAATCTTTTCCAGCCCTTCACTTTCAGT
>NW_011462904.1:0-527 GCF_000754665.1 Bison bison bison | reverse complement strand
CCTTGATCATGGTGAAGCTACTCTTTTGTCTTGTTAATGGCCTTGATGGCTATCACTCCCTTGGTGGTTCGGGCATAACAGGCCTCGGGCCTCACAGTCTGGCTTTGGACTCCAGTGGCTCGAAAAAGGCCCCCTGCTGAGGTACGTCCGAGTTACTATAAGCAGAGTCTCCTCCGTGTTAATCACTTCCAATAGTTTCACAATATTACAAGGTCGTTCGTAGATTCTACAATAGACTAGTTAAACCACTCTAAAAGAATTCCTTGATCCTAGAGAAGCTACTCTTTTGTTTTGTTAATGGCCTTGATCGCTACTACTCCCCTGGTGGTTTGGCACAACAGGCCTCCACCCTCAAATCTGGCTTTGGCCTCCAGTGGCTGAAAACGTCTCCCCCACTGAGGTACTCCATTAGTATAAGCAGAGTCTCCTCAGAGTAAATCACTTCCAGTAGTTTCACAATATTTGGGTGATTCAACATTCTCATTGTGTTAACCTCTCAAAATAGTTTTGGAGGCTGGAGATCCTCT
>NW_011462903.1:0-544 GCF_000754665.1 Bison bison bison | reverse complement strand
CCACCCCCCACCCCACACACACACACACACACACACACACACACACACACACACACACACACTCTGTTAGGGAGGAGGTTCCACTAAGCCAAGGAAGGAAGCATGGACGTTCTGGACACAACGGAGCCGTCACCCGTGCGCCAACAAGGTGACATGGAAAGAGCGTGTGCTTTCTCGAAGACATGGAGGGCGGCGAGGAGGAGGAGGAAATCAGGAGGCCGGAGCAGACAAAGGAGGAAGAAGGCGGTGTCAAGCACCCGGGGGATGGACGATGAGAGGCACTTCTCTTTGCGCTGTGAACAGGGTGAAATGAGTGAACTGAAAAGAAACGAACGAGCCACAGCAGCACACCACCACCGCACCCCGCCCCCCCCCCTGCCCCCAACTCCCCCTGCCCCCACCCCACCGTCTGGGCCGATGTATTCTTTGGGCAGCCGGGCTTCTAAACCCACCACGGGGCTTCACGTGAGAACAGGCAGGCGTTCGTATGTACTTCAAAACCATGGGGCCTGTGAAACTCACGAACGGGTTTGCAAGTAAAGCA
>NW_011462902.1:0-521 GCF_000754665.1 Bison bison bison | reverse complement strand
CTGCCGCGCTCGCGCCCCCCCGCGCGGGTGCGCGAGCGTGCCTCCGTTGGGACCCTCGGGGTGCCCCTGGAGCGCTCCAGGTCGTCGCTCAGGTGCCTCGAGGCCGAGCGGTGGTGTCGTTTCCCTTAACCCGGTGTCCTCCTCGGGTCCCCACCGCGGTGGTGTGTGTGTGTGTCCCGTGAGTGGGCTCTCTTTTGGGGGGGGTCGAGGCGGTAGGAGAGGCGTGCCTGTTCCCCTCGTCGTCGAGGCTGACGGGTGAGGCCTTGCAGGGGACGGGACGCGGGCTCTGCGCTGCCCCCGGCCGCGCAGACGCTCCTGTGTTGGTGTTCCGCCTACCTGTACCGCAGACCCCTCCCACCCCAGCTTGAGGACTGGTGGCTCGTGGAGCGCCTCCGTGGGCCCGAAGGAGAGAGACGATCCGGGTGAGGGGCGGCGAGCCCTCGGTGAGAAAGCCTTCTCTAGCGGATCCGAGAGGGAGCCTTGGGGGTATCGGACCCCCCAGCTGCTGCCCCTCCCGAGTG
>NW_011462901.1:0-608 GCF_000754665.1 Bison bison bison | reverse complement strand
GACCCGACTTCCCTGGCGCCCCACGAGAGGCTCACTGACCTCGCCGTCGTACCTAGGGAGAAACCGCACACTGTGGCCGCCGCTCGAGAACAACCCTGAGACTCCCCCATCATCGCGAGTTGAGGGCCTTCGTCTCCTGTATGGCCTAGAGACCAATTTCTCGACCTCTCTCCAACGCCTCAGGAGGTTTGATTCCCTTTAGTCCACCCAGTGAGCTCCAAGAGATACCCGTCGCGACTCGAGAGCAGAGCGGGGTTCTTTGCTTCCACTCGACATGAATGCCTGTCTCCCCGGGTGTGTCTGGAATGCAACCCTGAGATCCCTGTCGCCCCTGGAGAGGAACAGTGTCTTCTGGACAGAAGCCTAGTTGAGGTCTATTGGCCCTGCAGTCACTCGAGAGCAATCCCCAGCTTTCCTTCGCAACTCGAATGGAAGATTGGACTTCCCTGGGCCAACACAAGAGGCATCCTGAATTCCCCGTCGTAATTCGAGAATCCTGCTACACCTCGAGAAAAACCACGTAGTTCCCCCGTCATCGCAAGATGTAGCCCTGTTCCGCTACAGCGTCTCAGGAGAAGTCCCACTTTTGGAATTGGAGTTGGAAACGG
>NW_011462900.1:0-530 GCF_000754665.1 Bison bison bison | reverse complement strand
CCCCAGTCTGCAGGGACCCTGCGATCGGAGTCTGAAATCAGAGGTACCCTGCGGTTCCTGCCTCAACTGGAGATGAGGCCCTCTTCAATGCACCAAACCCAGTGGGTCCCGAGAGGCCCCTCCCACCTCCAGTTTCCCTGGCTTCTCAGAGCCACCATGAGAAGCTCCTGAGTCACCTACACAAGTCGAGGAACCCGAGGGTTTCCTGCCTCAACCCGAGAAAGACCTCGAGAGACCTTCTTCAACGCGTCTCGAGGCCAGACTTCCCCTACCAGGGCTCGGGACCAGTGACGCGCTCCCCCTCGCCACTCGCATGGAGACCCGACTTCCCTGGCGCCCCACGAGAGGCTCACTGACCTCGCCGTCGTACCTCGTGAGAAATCGCACACTGGGGCCGCCGCTCGAGAACAACCCCGAGATTCCCCCGTCATCGAGAGATGAGGGCCTTCGTCTCCTGCATGACCTAGAGACCAATCTCGCGACCTCTCTCCAAACGCCTCAGGAGGCTTGACTCCCTTGAGTCCACCCAG
>NW_011462899.1:0-541 GCF_000754665.1 Bison bison bison | reverse complement strand
TCAGGAAACAACTGCTTAATTAAATGTTAATTAAGGATATAAAGAGTAATAGAATGAGGATAGCTCAGTGAGGAAATTCAGTGGACAAAAGAGGCTGAATAATTCAGCCAGAAGGTAAGAGAAAGAACGACATGGTGAGACCAAGTTTCGGTGAACAAGGCCCGCACTTTATTTTTCAAAGTAGTTTTTATACCTTAAGTTATGCATAGAGAATAATGGGGGAAGTGGTAGAGTCTTGCAGCAAACCAGGCTTTCTTCCTGCAAACTTATCATATGCAAAAGCTTAGGTGATTTGCATCATCTTCTGGCCCAGAGGCCTGTTAATATTTTAAGACCTTTTCTTCAGAAAACTTATTTTTCTCTAAAGGTGGTTGGTCAGGAGCCCCCCTCCATAAAAGCCTTAGATAAAGTTGCATTCCTACAGAGCAAAGGTGTGGTGGGCTATAACAAGAAAAAGAATTAACTCAAGGGTCCCAGGTTACAAATATTAAAGCTACTACTTACACCAATTATATTAATCAATACACTGCCAGGGACACAG
>NW_011462898.1:0-511 GCF_000754665.1 Bison bison bison | reverse complement strand
GCGCTGCGGCTGTGCTAGGGAGCCCAAACGCACAGGGGAAGCCCGCACAGCACATCCACCTGCCTCTAGGCCGGGAGGACAGCTCCACGGGAAGGCCCGGGTCTGGCAGGCGCTTTCTGGGCACAAACGGAGCAACACTCTGGCTGTGGAGCCGCCTCCCCAAGCCAGGGGCACCGGGACCCTGATTCCCTCCGTGCGGCGCTTAGTCTGGGCGGGGAAGCACCGGCTTGGGAATGCAGCCTGGGGCGCTTCCTTTCCCTCGGAAAGAGCTCTCCCTGCGGGAGGCTTTGGCAGTGTGCACACCCCAAGCCCCTAAGCCCTCTGCAAGGACGCCTGGCTCCTAGGTCCGAAGGGAAGGCGAGAGCTGGGCTGAGGCAGCAGTCAGGCACCGGTCACGTCTCCCACACTCCCGCAGCCTGCTCCTTCCCGGGCGCGAACGCTAGAAGCTGGGCAGGGCTTGGGGAGGCTCGCCCAGGCCAGAGCAGCCTCTCGGCCGGGGCTCTGTGCTATC
>NW_011462897.1:0-547 GCF_000754665.1 Bison bison bison | reverse complement strand
CGAGAATCCCGCCGTAACTCGAGAAAAACCACGTCGGCTCCCCCGTCATCGCAAGATGAAGCCCTTTCCCGCGACAGCGTCTCAGGAGAAGTCCCACGTTAGGAATTGGAGGTCGAAAGGGCACTTGGCACCCTTGATGCGACCCACAAAGTTCCCCGAAATCCCAGTCTCCCTCGAGACGAACACTGAGGTTTTCCGGCACCCCCTCCTCTGAGCCCTTTCTCCCCTCCTGATCTGGACAGGAGGGTCGACTCCCCTGCTTTGTCTGGAAGGGGTTCCCGACCTTCCGGTCGCACCTCAGGATGAGGCCGGTCTCACGAAGACATTCCAGACGTGGCCTCGTGGGTGGTTCCACGTTCCGTAGGACCCCGATGTCCCGGCCCCCTCTTGATAAGAACCCGATGCCCGGACACCTCTCCGAACTCCACCCTGTGAATGAAGTCCACACGAAGGGGCAGTTTTTCCGTGCACCGTTCGGAAAAAAACCCCAGGTTCCAAATACAGCTCGACAAGCGGCCTCTCTCCCCGGGGACATCTCGAGAGGCAA
>NW_011462896.1:0-547 GCF_000754665.1 Bison bison bison | reverse complement strand
CCTTTGCTCTGTAGGAATGCAACTTTATCTAATGCTTTTTTGGAGGTGGCTCCTGACCAACCACCTTTAGAGAAAAATAAGTTTTCTGAAGAAAAGGTCTTAAAATGTTAACAGGCCTCCGGGCCAGAAGATGATGCAAATCACCTAAGCTTTTGCATATGATAAGTTTGCAGGCAGAAAGCCTGGTTTGCTGCAAGACTCTACCCCTTCCCCCATTATCCTCTATGCATAACTTAAGGTTAAAAACTACTTTGAAAAATAAAGTGCGGGTCTTGTTCACCGAAACTTGGTCTCACCATGTCGTTCTTTCTCTAACCTTCTGGCTGAATTATTCAGCCTCTTTTCTCCACTGAATTTCCTCACTGAGCTATCCTCATTCTATTACTCTTTATATCCTTAATTAACATTTAATTAAGCAGTTGTTTCCTGATCTTCGCCTACGCCGTCTCTCCTTCGAATACCCTGGATCAGCCGGGGCTGGTCCCCGGCACCCTACCATGGCTCGAGAGCAATGACGCCCTCGCCCTCGCCACTCGCATGGGGACCC
>NW_011462895.1:0-509 GCF_000754665.1 Bison bison bison | reverse complement strand
TTTTAATTTTTTTAAACCTTATTTATATTTTATTCCTATTGTTTGCCTTTCCTCTGTTCTTGTCCCCTTGCAGTTAAACTTTAAACAAACCTTGTTCATCTACCTCTGTTGAACCTCGCATATCTATTCTTTCTTTCTTTTCTTTCCTTCCTTTCCTCTCAACATTTTGTTAGTTTTATTTTCAGATCTTTCATCCCCACTTGGGACTTTGCTTTAGATTTCTTTTCCAGCTTGTGCACTCGTTAGTTTTGTGCTTAACTGGTAGATATCATTTTTGGTTTCCCTTGTTTGCTAGGTCAGCCTATTGTAGTTTATTTTTGTTGAACTGTTTGGATTTTGCTGATGGTTGTATGTGTGTATATTCTCATATATTGCAATATATGTGTATATTCCTTTATTTTAATTATTATTTGTGTGACAGTGTAACTGCCATTTGTCAGGGGTTCACCTTTGGTTTCTCTTTGTTTTTTTGGATATTTATTTTAATCTAACTTAATACCATAACAAAC
>NW_011462894.1:0-518 GCF_000754665.1 Bison bison bison | reverse complement strand
GCAGACGCCTGCACGCGCCATTAGCAAGCGGGGGCTGGGCAGGGAGGCGCAGCGCGGGCTGCATCGCTTAGAGTAAGAATCTGGCTTGAATACCCTGAGCACTATCTGAGCGAAATAATTTGGGCTAGCAAACCAGACTGTGGGATATCTACCACGCGAAAAACCAGCCCTAACCTAAGACCGCCAGGCCCGCGCCCGGAACAAAAAATTGAACAGAGATAGCCGGCTGCAGACCTTCCCCCTCCGGTGACAGGCAGCCAGAGCCGGAAGGGGGCAATCGCAGCCCCAGAGAGACATTATCTATAAAACTGTAAGCAGGCTTCTTTGCTAACTAAAACTTTTTGGGGGTCTGGACGGTTAACATCTGCCTGAGAAGGTGCGCCGGTTTTACACCCAGATAACCGAGTGGCGGGGAGGCGATAAGTCGCAGCATTGGCGCTCGCCAAACACCTCATCACTTGAGCTGCTCGGACCTGGGAAGAGCACAAAACTCAGGCCCAACTGAGTCTGCGCCTCTG
>NW_011462893.1:0-622 GCF_000754665.1 Bison bison bison | reverse complement strand
GGTTCCTCTGATTTCAGATTCCGATCGCAGGGTCCCTGCAGACTGGGGACAGGAGAGTCAGGCCTCGTCTTGGGTTGAGGCATGGAACTCCGCTTGCCTCTCGAGGTGTCCCCGACGGAGAGAGGCCACTTGTCGATCTGTATTTGGAACCTGGGGAGTTTTTCAGACGATGCACGGGCGAGTCACTGCCCCTTCGTCTTGATTTCATTCACAGGGTGGAGTTCGGAGAGGTGTCCGGGCATCGGGTTCTTATCAAGAGGGGACCGGGAAATCGGGGTGCTTCGCAATGTGGAAGCACCCACGAGGCCACGTCTGGAATGTCGTCGTGAGACCGGCCTCATCCTTAGGTGCGACCGGAATGTCGGGAACCCCTTCCAGACAAAGCAGGGGAGTCGACACTCCTGTCGATATCAGGAGGGTAGAAGGGGCTCAGAGGAAGTGGTGCCGGAAAACCTCGGTGTTCCTCTCCTGGGAGACTGGGATGCCGGGGAACTTTGTGGGGGCGCATCAAGGGTGCCAAGTACCGTTTCGATCTCCAATTCCTAACGTGGGACTTCTCCTGAGACGCTGTAGCGGGACAGGGCTTCATCTTGCGATGACGGGGGAACCACGTGGTTTTTCT
>NW_011462892.1:0-513 GCF_000754665.1 Bison bison bison | reverse complement strand
TGATACATCACAGGCAGATCCTTTGAGAACCTATAGGAGGGCCTCTTCCCTCACCACAAAACCTGGGTGTCAGGGAAGGCTTTCCAGAGGCACCATTTTCGTTGAGGTCCATAGGTTAAACCTAGGTAAACCAGGGTTGAGATGCAGGAAGAATTTCAGGCGAAGGGAAATAGCATCTTGGAAGGCTATGTGACCGAGGGAAACTTAGGACATTCAAGAAACGAAAAACGCCCTATGGGATGGAAGCCAAAGAGTGCAGAGGGCATTCCAGGCAAAAGACATCAGAGAAGAACGTGAGGAGCAAGCCTGAAGGGAAGTGGTCGTATCTTCAATATGCTGGGAAAATACGAGAGCCGTTGGAGCAGGGAGGTGACAGCATTGCATCTGCATTTCCAAAAGGTCATCTTGCTCCACGTCACTAATGATTGGAGAGGCTCAACTCCAAACTCCAAGGAGGGACCACTTCACATGAGTCCGACTGGGCCTCACTGCGATGTCTGTCAATAACCGATG
>NW_011462891.1:0-536 GCF_000754665.1 Bison bison bison | reverse complement strand
GGAGTTCCATGCCTCAACCCAAGACGAGGCCTGACTCTCCTGTCCCCAGTCTGCAGGGACCCTGCGATCGGAGTCTGAAATCAGAGGAACCCTGAGGTTCCTGCCTCAACTGCAGATGAGGCCCTCTTCCAATCCACCAAACCCCGTGGAGTCCCGAGAGGCCCCCCCCACCTCCAGTTTCCCTGACTTCTCAGAGCCACCATGAGAAGCCCCCTGAGGTCACCTGCACAAGTCGAGGGAAGCCAGGGTTTCCTGCCTCAACCCGAGAAAGACCTCGAGAGACCTTCTTCAACACGTCTCGAGGCCAGGTTCCCCTACCATGACTCGAGAGCAATGACGCGCTCCCCCTCGCCACTCGCATGGAGACCCGACTTCCCTGGCGCCCCACGAGAGGCTCACTGACCTCGCCGTCGTACCTCGTGAGAAACCGCACCCTGGGCCGCCGCTCGAAAACCACCCCGAGACTCCCCCGTCATCGCGGAGATGAGGGCCTTCGTCTCCTGCATGGCCTAGAGGCCAACCTCGCGACCTCTCTC
>NW_011462890.1:0-523 GCF_000754665.1 Bison bison bison | reverse complement strand
GATGCTAACAATAACCCTGTGTATGAGACAGCAAAAGAGACACTGATATATAGAACAGTCTTATGGACTCTGTTTCAGAGAGAGAGGGTGGGAAGATTTGGGAGAATGGCATTGAAACATGTATAATATCATGTATGAAATTAGTTGCCAGTCCAGGTTCGATGCACGATACTGGATGCTTGGGGCTAGTGCACTGGGATGACCCAGAGGGATGGTATCAGGAGGGAGGAGGGAGGAGGGTTCAGGATGGGAAACACAGGTATACCTGTGGCAGATTCATTTTGATATTTGGCAAAACTAATACAATTTGTAAAGTTTAAAAAAAAAAACATTTAGGGCAGAAATACATGAAAAAAAGCACAGGAAACTATAGCAAAACTCAGCAAAATAAACGCTGGTTCTTTGAGAAGATAAATAAAATAGACAATCCATTAGCAAAACTCATCAAGAAAGAAAGGGGAGATAATCAAATCAACAAAATTAGAAAGGAAAATGGATAAATCACAGCAGACAACACAGAAGT
>NW_011462889.1:0-505 GCF_000754665.1 Bison bison bison | reverse complement strand
GTTCAGTCGCTCAGTTGTGTCCGACTCTTTGCGACCCCCATGAATTGAAGCCACACCCAGGCCTCCCTGTCCCATCACCAACTCCCAGAATTCACTCAGACTCACGTCGATCAAGTCGGTGATGCCATCCAGCCATCTCATCCTCTGTCATCCCCTTCTCCTCCTGCCCCCAACCCCTCCCAGCATCAGAGTCTTTTCCAATGAGTCAACTCTTTACATGAGGTGGCCAAAGTACTGGAGTTTCAGCTTTAGTGTCATTCCTTCCAAAGAACACCCAGGACTGATCTCCTTTAGAATGGACTGGTTGGATCTCCTTGCAGTCCAAGGGACTCTCAAGAGTCTTCTCCAACACCACAGTTCAAAGGCATCAATTCTTAGGTGCTCAGCTTTCTTCACAGTCCAACTCTCACATCCATACATAGTTTGTATCTATAAGAACATCCCTTCCTCTCTCTTTGTCCTTATTGGCTAGGTATAAACACATTATTCATTTCTTAACCTTGAC
>NW_011462888.1:0-527 GCF_000754665.1 Bison bison bison | reverse complement strand
CGAAGATCAGGAAACAACTGCTTAATTAAATGTTAATTAAGGATATAAAGAGTAATCGAATGAGGATAGCTCAGTGAGGAAATTCAGTGGAGAAAAGAGGCTGAAGAATTCAGCCAGAAGGTAAGAGAAAGAACGACATGGTGAGACCTAAGTTTCGGTGAACAAGGCCCGCTACTTTATTTTTCAAAGTAGTTTTTATACCTTAAGTAATGCATAGAGGATAATGGGGGAAGGGGTAGAGTCTTGCAGCAAACCAGGCTTTCTTCCTGCAAACTTATCATATGCAAACGCTTCGGTGATTTGCACCATCTTCTGGCCCGGAGGCCTGTTAACATTTTAAGACCTTTTCTTCAGAAAACTTATTTTTCTCTAAAGGTGGTTGGTCAGGAGCCACCCTCCAAAAAAGCATTAGATAAAGTTGCATTCCTACAGAGCAAAGGTGTGGTGGGCTATAACAAGAAAAAGAATTAACTCAAGGGTCCCAGGTTACAAACATTAAAGCTACTACTTACACCAATTATATTAAT
>NW_011462887.1:0-500 GCF_000754665.1 Bison bison bison | reverse complement strand
GACTTTGGTGTCATTTGCAATCATCCAGAAAGCTTCCAGGTCTAGGTTCCAGACCACCAGCACACACAGTCAGTAGCCAACGGAGTGGATTCCAGGAATACGCATTGTTCACCGGCATTACCGTTGATATTATTGCTGCACACTCAATGCAGTGGGCAGGGCCTGGATTGTCCACTGGGTCTCATGTGGAATGGAAAGAAGGGCTCCCCCCTCCCCCCCCCACCACACACACCACCCACCCCCACTGTTGACAGCCTTGTGACGAGAAACGGTCCCCGAAACAAGAATCAGACAAACCAGAGAAGCCCAGATGATAGTCCTTGAGATGAAGGAACTAAGCAGCTGGTTGCGATGGCACCAAGGGGAAAGGTTGCTCTTTGTGTCTGCCCCTCTACTCCTTTCTTCCTGGACGCCTTAGGGTTTTGTCATGGAGATTTGAAATAAAGTGCACAAAAGTCATATGTGTTGAATCAAGATTTTGCATTTAACCATCTCTCAAA
>NW_011462886.1:0-516 GCF_000754665.1 Bison bison bison | reverse complement strand
TTTTCCGGACGATGCACGGACGAGTCACTGCCCTTCGTGTTGACTTCATTCACAGGGTGGAGTTCGGAGAGGTATCCGGGCATCGGGTTCTTACCAAGAGGTGACCGGGGAAATCGGGGTGCTTCGCAATGTGGAAGCAACCACGAGGCCACGTCTGGAATGTCGTCGTGAGACCGGCCTCATCCTGAGGTGCGACCGGAAGGTCGGGAACCCTTCCAGACAAAGCAGGGGGGTCGACCCTCCTGTGGAGATCAGGAAGGTAGAAGGGTCTCAAAGGATGTGGGGCCGGAAAACCTCGGTGTTCCTCTCCAGGGAGACCGGGGTGCCGGGGAACTTTGTGGGGGCGCATCAAGGGTGCCAAGTACCGTTTCGACCTCCAATTCCTAACGTGGGACTTCTCCTGAGACGCTGTAGCGGGAAAGGGCTTCATCTTGCGATGACGGGGGAACCACGTGGTTTTTCTCGAGTTGCGGCGGGATTCTCGAGTTACGACGGGGAATTCGGGATGCCTCTTGT
>NW_011462885.1:0-518 GCF_000754665.1 Bison bison bison | reverse complement strand
TCACACTGATGAGTATGATGCCTGTTCTTGGAAACCTTCTCTGTCCCTGTATTAGGATTCTTAATTATCTTCTACCAGATTCTGAGCAAGTTGAACACAAGGATGGTGGTGGGGTTTAGTTGTTAACTTGGGTCCAACTCTTAAGATCCAGTGGACTGTAGCTCACCAGGCTCCACTGTCCATGGGATTTCCCAGGCAGGAATAATGGGATTTCCCAGGCAGGAATAATAGTGGGTTGCCATTTCCTTCTCCAGGGGATCTTCCCGACCCAGGAATCAAGCCCTGGTCTCTGGTATTGCAGGTGGATTCTTTACCTCTGAGCCATCAGGGAAGCCCCTGAAGGCAGGGATAGTTAGTCCTCATTTCGGTATCTCTAGTGCCTAATGTGGGAGAAGGCAATGGCATCCCACTCCAGTACTCTTGCCTGGAAAATCCCATGGACAGAGGAGCCTGGTGCGCTGCAGTCCATGGGGTCGCTAGGAGTTGGACACGACTGAGCAACTTTACTTTCACTTTTC
>NW_011462884.1:0-536 GCF_000754665.1 Bison bison bison | reverse complement strand
GCCTGCTCTCCGACTGTTGGCTGGTGCTCCTGGAAAAGAGGGAGAAAAGACAGCCTGTTTCTTTACACCTGATGCACTGCTTCTGTTTGCCCTACTTCTTTTTCCTGAGGATTTTTAGCCATTTTCTCCCTTCAGCATGATGGAGTCCTAGATAAAATTATGACAAAAGCTTGGTGTGTCTGCAGGATACCTTTTCCTTTTCTATTCCTTCCTTGAACCTCTCTGCCTATCCTTTGTCATAACTCCCTCCCTCCACTCAATGTCTTCATGTTCTCTTTCTCCCTCCTTTCCATGCAATTTACTTTTAGGGTAGTTTCTAATAGAGACAAATAGAGACGTGTATACTAAAGTGTAAATGACTGGTAGGAAACCAACATATTAATGTACATCAGGTAAAAAGCATAATTACAACCTAAAAGGGGACACGTCCCTTGTTTGGCTTGAACCATAAGAATCGATCTTATAGTGGAATTTAAGTGCGGAATGAGCTGAACAGTTTGTTGAACTTCCCTAACTCCATGCAACTGTGCCCTTTC
>NW_011462883.1:0-504 GCF_000754665.1 Bison bison bison | reverse complement strand
GGAACATTGGACTTCCCTGGGCCAACACAAGAGGCATCCCGAATTCCCCGTCGTAACTCGAGAATCCCGCCGCAACTCGAGAAAAACCACGTGGTTCCCCCGTCATCGCAAGATGAAGCCCTTTCCCGCTACAGCGTCTCAGGAGAAGTCCCACGTTAGGAATTGGAGGTCGAAACGGTACTTGGCACCCTTGATGCGCCCCCACAAAGTTCCCCGGCATCCCGGTCTCCCTGGAGAGGAACACCGAGGTTTTTCCGGCACTAGTTCCTCTGAGCCCCTTCTACCCTCCTGATCTCCACAGGAGGTTCGACTCCCCTGCTTTGTCTGGAAGGGGTTCCCGACCTTCCGGTCGCACCTCAGGATGAGGCCGGTCTCATGGGTGCTTCCACATTGCGAAGCACCCCGATTTCCCTGTCCCCTCTTGGTAAGAACCCGATGCCCGGACACCTCTCCGAACTCCACCCTGTGAATGAAGTCAACACGAAGGGGCAGTGACTCGCCCGT
>NW_011462882.1:0-515 GCF_000754665.1 Bison bison bison | reverse complement strand
GTATGAAACGAGTCGCCAGTCCAGGTTCGATGCATGGTACTGGATGCTTGGGGCTGGTGCGACTGGGAGACCCGAGAGGGAGGGGAGGGGAGGAAGGAGGGAGGAGGGTTCAGGATGGGGAACTCAGGTATACCTGTGTGGATTCATTTTGATATTTGGCAAAACTAATACAATATTGTAAAGTTTAAAAAAAATAAATAAAAGCTCAACATTCAGAAAACTGAGAAAAAAAATGTACTTTTTAATGGCTGAGTAATACTCCATTGTGTATATGTACCACAGCTTTCTTATCCATTCATCTGCTGATGGTCATCTAGGTTGCTTCCGTGTCCTGGCTATTATAAACAGTGTTGCTATGAACATTGGGGTACACGTGTCTCTTTCAATTCTGGTTTCCTGGGTGTGTATGCCTAGCAGTGGGATTGCTGGATCATAAGGCAGTTCTATTTCCAGCTTTTTAAGGAATCTCCACACTGTTCTCCACAGTGGCTGTACTAGTTTGCATTCCCACCAAC
>NW_011462881.1:0-550 GCF_000754665.1 Bison bison bison | reverse complement strand
TCGTCTTGGGTTGAGGCATGGAACTCCGCTTGCCTCTCGAGGTGTCCCGGGGAGAGAGGCCACTTGTCGAGCTGTATTTGGAACCTGGGGGTTCTTCCGGACGACGCACGGGCGAGTCCCTGCCCCTTCGTGTTGACTTCATTCACAGGGTGTAGTTCGGAGAGGTGTCCGGGCATCGGGTTCTTATCAAGAGGGGACCGGGAAATCGGGGTGCTTCGCAACGTGGAAGCACCAACGAGGCCACGTCTGGAATGTCGTCGTGAGACCGGCCTCATCCTGAGGTGTGACCGGAAGGTCGGGAGCCCCTTCCAGACAAAGCAGGGGAGTCGACCCTCCTGTGGAGATCAGGAGGGTAGAAGGGGCTCAGAGGAAGTGGTGCCGGAAAACCTCGGTGTTCCTCTCCAGGGAGACCGGGATGCCGGGGAACTTTGTGGGGGCGCATCAAGGGTGCCAAGTACCGTTTCGACCTCCAATTCCTCACATGGGACTTCTCCTGAGGCGCTGTAGCGGGAAAGGGCTTCATCTTGCGATGACGGGGGAACCACGTGGT
>NW_011462880.1:0-529 GCF_000754665.1 Bison bison bison | reverse complement strand
ACCTCTTTCGGAGAAGGAGTTAACCTAGAGCTCCAGTCAATAAAAACTCTTGGGTGTGACAAGAGTGTTTTAACCTACAAACTCCTCTGAAGGTTCTCTAGCCTGCCTGGCAGGCTCCTCCGGCCACATGTGATTGCTCACAGCCTCCCAACCGTGAGAGGCACGAGATGCTTTAAACCCTCTAAAAACAGGTTCTTTAGAGAAGTTAGAAAACTATAAGTATAGTGAGTGGGCTAATTAGAAATTGTGTTGATGAAGGGTTTTTCATTTGTTGAGCCAATGTTTGTTGCTAAGTCTCCATATCCCCTGCCCTTACACACATTAATGAATATATAGAAGAAATAAGTATTAACCTTTGATATTAATCACGTTAGACCTTAGGCTAAGTAAATTCTTTCCTTAACTAAAACCCACTACACCCTCACCCTGTAGGAATGTAACTTTACTTGGGTGGCATCTGTTTTGAGAATAATCAGCCCTGGAGAAATAAGTGTCCTGATTGACTGACCGCTGTCACAAGGAGAGGGTC
>NW_011462879.1:0-546 GCF_000754665.1 Bison bison bison | reverse complement strand
CAGTCACTCGAGAGCAATCTTCAGCTTCCTTCGCAACTCGAATGGAGATTGGACTTCCCTGGGCCAACACAAGAGGCATCCCGAATTCCCTCGTAACTCGAGAATCCCGCCGCAACTCGAGAAAACCACGTGGTTCCCCCGTCATCGCAAGATGAAGCCCTTTCCTCTACAGCGTCTCAGGAGAAGTCCCACGTGAGGAATTGGAGGTCGAAACGGTACTTGGCACCCTTGATGCGCCCCACAAAGTTCCCCGGCATCCCGGTCTCCCTGGAGAGGAACACCGAGGTTTTTCGGCACCACTTCCTCTGAGCCCCTTCTACCCTCCTGATCTCCACAGGAGGGTCGACTCCCCTGCTTTGTCTGGAAGGGGTTCCCGACCTTCCGGTCGCACCTCAGGATGAGGCCGGTCTCACGACGGCATTCCAGACGTGGCCTCGTGGGTGCTTCCACATTGCGAAGCACCCCGATTTCCCGGTCCCCTCTTGGTAAGAACCCGATGCCCGGACACCTCTCCGAACTCCACCCTGTGAATGAAGTCAACACGAA
>NW_011462878.1:0-505 GCF_000754665.1 Bison bison bison | reverse complement strand
AAAAGCACATACAGGCACAACACCTCTCTTTCTTCAATACTGTTTTCTTCCTCTATGCAGAGTTTATGAATCTTTAACATAAAAAATCTGGGCATAAAAAACATTGAGCTTTTCATAATGCAGTTGTCCAAAGTTCCTCTAACTGTAACTATGGACACCATATGTTCAGTTAGACATGATAAAACCAATTTTAAATTGCAAATTTTGAACAATAAAGCTCTTTCCCAGTAGAAAAGAACAAAAAATAATATGCCTGCCTTTTTTTTTTGGTGTACCATGAAACTTATTTATTCACTTCAATTCTGCATTTACACAAAAGTGCTGTAATAAAATATCTGTACACTACTTTTGTTACAAATATAGATAATATTCAAAATGACTTTATATATTCTAATGTAGGAGTTTCACGCTCTAAAATGGGAATGAACACATGATAATTCCTCACCAGTTGTCTCAATAAACAGTTCCATCTGTTTCCCTTATTCTTAAACTATTGTATTACAAG
>NW_011462877.1:0-522 GCF_000754665.1 Bison bison bison | reverse complement strand
CGTAAGACCAGAAACTATAAAACTCCTAGAGGAGAACATAGGCAAAACACTTTCTGACATACATCACAGCAGGATCCTCTATGACCCATCTCCCAGAATACTGGAAATAAAAGCAAAAATTAACAAATGGGATCTAGTTAAAATTAAAAGCTTCTGCACAACAAAAGAAACTATAAGCAAGGTGAAAAGACAGCCTTCAGAATGGGAGAAAATAATAGCAAATGAAGCAACTGACAAACAACTAATCTCAAAAGTATACAAGCAACTCCTATAGCTCAATTCCAGAAAAAAACAACCCAATCAAAAAATGGGCCAAAGTATTAAATAGACATTTCTCCAAAAAAGACATACAGATGGCTAACAAATACATGAAAAGATGCTCCACATCACTTATTATCAGAGAAATGCAAATCAAAACCACAATAAGGTACCATTTCATGCCAGTCAGAATGGCTGCGATCCAAAAGTCTACAAGCAATAAATGCTGGAGAGGGTGTGAAGAAAAGGGACCCCTCTTACACT
>NW_011462876.1:4050-4379 GCF_000754665.1 Bison bison bison | reverse complement strand
GAGCGCCTCAGCCCCTCCCCTTCGCACTACCGAGGCCCCCCCTTTGCCCCCACGCCAAGCCCTCGACCTTCCTGAGAGAGCAGACGAGCCACAGGCAGGCACACAGACAGACACACAGACACTCGCACGCACCCACGCCAAGGGAGACAGCTGGCCTGCGCAAGCTCCTCAGCCAGAGCCAGAGCGCCTGGGAGAGGCCGGGGCCAGACGAACGGGCCGGCGGCTGGCTGTCAGGAGATACAGAGCAGAAATCATGAAATTCCGAGACAGACTCCGAAAGAGGGAAGGGAGATACGACACACACACACACACACACACACACACACACA
>NW_011462876.1:0-522 GCF_000754665.1 Bison bison bison | reverse complement strand
ACCCGCGGCCACTCCAGACCCGGCCGCGCTCGCTGAGCCGGGCCTCCCCCCGATCCCATTCGCTGCTCAGGCCCGCGCGGCCCCTGAGGTGTCGGTCCTCGGCGCCTGCCGCCTCCCAACCCCCGCGGCCCAGGGGCCTCTGAACCTCCTGCGGGCCTAGACGCAGCGAAACTTGAGCGCCCAACTTGCCCGGCACCTGTCCGGTGCCCAAACCCACCAGAAGCCAGGGAGGCGCGGTCGACCGGAGCGCCTCAGCCCCTCCCCTTCGCACTACCGAGGCCCCCCCTTTGCCCCCACGCCAAGCCCTCGACCTTCCTGAGAGAGCAGACGAGCCACAGGCAGGCACACAGACAGACACACAGACACTCGCACGCACCCACGCCAAGGGAGACAGCTGGCCTGTGCAAGCTCCTCAGCCAGAGCCAGAGCGCCTGGGAGAGGCCGGGGCCAGACGAACGGGCCGGCGGCTGGCTGTCAGGAGATACAGAGGCAGAAATACATGAAGATTCCGAGACAGACTCC
>NW_011462875.1:0-513 GCF_000754665.1 Bison bison bison | reverse complement strand
GTGTGTGTGTGTGTATCTCCTCTTGCCGTCTTGGAGTCTGTCTCGGATCTTCATGTATTTCTGCCTCTGTATCTCCTGACAGCCAGCCGCCGGCCCGTTCGTCTGGCCCCGGCCTCTCCCAGGCGCTCTGGCTCTGGCTGAGGAGCTTGCGCAGGCCAGCTGTCTCCCTTGGCGTGGGTGCATGCGAGTGTCTGTGTGTCTGTCTGTGTGCCTGCCTGTGGCTCGTCTGCTCTCTCAGGAAGGTCGAGGGCTTGGCGTGGGGGCAAAGTGGGGCCTCGGTAGTGCGAAGGGGAGGGGCTGAGGCGCTCGGGTCGACCGCGCCTCCCTGGCTTCTGGTGGGTTTGGGCACCGGACAGGTGCCGGGCAAGTTGGGTGCTCAAATTTCGCTGCGCCTAGGCCCGCAGCAGGTTCAGAGGCCCCTGGGCCGCGGGGGTTGGGAGGCGGCGGGCGCCGAAGACCGACACGTCCGGGGCCGCGCGGGCCTGAGCAGCGAATGGGATTGGGGGGAGGCCC
>NW_011462874.1:0-557 GCF_000754665.1 Bison bison bison | reverse complement strand
CGCACGCACGCACGCACGCCCTCCCGGTCAAGTGGGGGGTCCTGGAACGCCCCGTCCGGGCCCCCGGGCCCGGCCAGGCGCTTGCTGGTCTGGTGTTGGCGGTGTTCGGGGGCGGCGGGCCGGCGTCAGCAGGCTGGAGTCCGGTCGCGGGTCGTGCGGCTCAAGTACAGCACGCCCCGCGACGAGAGGTGCGGCCCGTTGGCCCGACCTGCAGGGCAGAGCGAAAGGGAGGCGAAGCGCAAGGCTCGTAGGGCGCCCCGAGCCAACCGCCACCGTCTCAGGCCGTATCAGCCTGAAGGCGCCCGATCTCGTCTGATCTCGGAAGCTAAGCAGGGTCGGGCCTGGTTAGGATCTTGGATGGGAGACCACCTCGGGAATCCCGGGTGCTCGAGGCTTTTTGCCTACCAGAAGAGGTCCTTTAGCCCCCGCCGCGCGTCCCGATTCTTGGATCACCCCCGCAGCCCCAGCCCCTCCCGGGCCGCGGGGAGCGGGTGGCCGGGGCCCCGACTCCCGCTGCAGACCTGGGTTGCCTCCGCGCGGCCCGCGAGCCCCTCCGC
>NW_011462873.1:0-571 GCF_000754665.1 Bison bison bison | reverse complement strand
CCCCGTCGTAACTCGAGAATCCCGCCGTAACTCGAGAAAAACCACGTGGCTCCCCCGTCATCGCAAGATGAAGCCCTTTCCCGCTACAGCGTCTCAGGAGAAGACCCCCGTTAGGAATTGGAGGTCGAAAGGGCACTTGGCACCCTTAATGCGACCCACAAATTTCCCCGAAATCCCGGTCTCCCTCGAGAGGAACACGGAGGTTTTCCGGCACACCCTCCTCTGAGCCCTTTCTCCCCTCCTGATCTGGACAGGAGGGTCGACTCCCCTGCTTTGTCTGGAAGGGGTTCCCGACCTTCCGGTCGCACCTCAGGATGAGGCCGGTCTCACGAAGACATTCTAGACGTGGCCTCGTGGGTGGTTCCACATTCCGTAGGACCCCGATTTCCCGGTCCCCTCTTGAGAAGAACCCGATGCCCGGACACCTCTCCGAACTCCTTCCTGTGAATGAAGTCCACACGAAGGGGCAGTTTTTCCGTGCATCGTTCGGAAAAAAACCCCAGGTTCCAAATACAGCTCGACAAGCGGCCTCTCTCCCCGGGGACATCTCGAGAGGCAAGCGGAGTTCCAT
>NW_011462872.1:0-511 GCF_000754665.1 Bison bison bison | reverse complement strand
AGACAGGCATTCATCTCGAGTGGAAGCAAAGAACCCCGCTCTGCTCTCGAGTCGCGACGGGTATCTCTTGGAGCTCACTGGGTGGACTAAAGGGAGTCAAGCCTCCTGAGGCGTTTGGAGAGAGGTCGCGAGATTGGCCTCTAGGCTATGCAGGAGACGAAGGCCCTCATCTCCGCGATGACGGGGGAGTCTCGGGGTGGTTCTCGAGCGGCGGCCCCAGGGTGCGGTTTCTCACGAGGTACGACGGCGAGGTCAGTGAGCCTCTCGTGGGGCGCCAGGGAAGTCGGGTCTCCATGCGAGTGGCGAGGGGGAGCGCGTCATTGCTCTCGAGTCATGGGAGGGGAATCTGGCCTCGAGACGTGTTGAAGAAGGTCTCTCGAGGTCTTTCTCGGGTGGAGGCAGGAAAGCCTGGCTTCCCTCGACTTGTGCAGGTGACCTCAGGGGGCTTCTCATGGTGGCTCTGAGAAGTCAGTGAAACTGGAGGTGGGAGGGGCCTCTCGGGACTCCACGG
>NW_011462871.1:0-563 GCF_000754665.1 Bison bison bison | reverse complement strand
CACCTTAGAATTATAACTTCCTTAATGGATGCAACAAAGGTTGAAAACATTTTAGGAAGGAAGTGACCTACACTTGATATTTTGTAGACTGCTAAGTATGACATTAAGGGACATAAAAAAGAACTGTGTAATATAACAAACTGAATTTGGCCAGAACAGTCTCCAGTAAGGGAGCTCTTAGGATCACACACCATCTATCTTAATTACATACCTATCCAAAAGATAGAACACAACAGGAAGGCTGTCGATTTAACCAGCCTGGAGGGCTATAAATTAGTTACCTTGTTAAACACTTTGGTTGTTATATATCATCAGGGGACAAGGCATTTATTTTCTGTTTCAAATTTTGTTTTCATAAGGCAACATTACTATGGACTTTGTAAGGAATGATAAAATGGGAAGAGATTTTTCAAAAAAGGATACTTTATTGCTTCTGAAACACAGTAGCATTGAGTGCCAATGTTGCCAAAGTCTACATTTCTTTCTTTAGCTGTTACAATTTGAAGGAAAGGTTCTTAATAAAATTGACAGTTTTCAAACATTGTGTTTTGGTGAAAATTTTC
>NW_011462870.1:0-514 GCF_000754665.1 Bison bison bison | reverse complement strand
GGTAGAAAATTACAGGAGAGTCCACACTAAACCAACATTGTCAGAAAATTACAGGAGAGTCCACACTAAACCAACCAAGTTCTTAAGAACTTTCTCCAGTTCTTAAGAATAAAATTTCCCAAAGTGACATTAGCAACCATTCTAGAAGAAACACACAGCCTCTATGGATACAAGGAAATTCACTCTTTCCCTTAAAGGAGCATTCAAGTGCATTGTGTTCTTTTTTACATACTGAAAGAGAATGCCCTTCTGTCAATTTTCTATAGTTTTCAAGATCTGGTACAGATTATGTGTTTGCTGCTAAACTTGGTCTCTGTTCAACAGTGCCGAACAGAAACAAGAGAGAGTTTTTTACTGCTTGCCAGGCAAAGGGGGCCACAGTGGGCTAATGCCCTAAAGATTGTGTGACCCACTCTGGACAGAGTAGTGAGGAGTTTTATAGTTTCCAAGGAGCAGGGTATGATCACCTCGTGAACAGTTCTTGGATTGGTGGCATCAAGGTGAAGTTTCAAGC
>NW_011462869.1:0-542 GCF_000754665.1 Bison bison bison | reverse complement strand
AACTGTGAGAGGCAGGAGATGTTCTAAACTGTCTAAACACAGATTCTTTTGAGTAGTTAAAAGATTGATTAGAAATTGTATTGGTGAATGGTTTTTCACTTGTTGGGCCATTGTTTGCTGCTAAGGTTCCATATCCCTTACCTGCTGTGTCCCTGGCAGTGTATTGATTAATATAATTGGTGTAAGTAGTAGCTTTAATATTTGTAAAGTGGGACCCTTGAGTTAATTCTTTTTCTTGTTATAGCCCACCACACCTTTGCTCTGTAGCAATGCAACTTTATCTAATGCTTTTTTGGAGGGTGGCTCCTGACCAACCACCTTTAGAGAAAAATAAGTTTTCTGAAGAAAAGGTCTTAAAATATTAACAGGCCTCTGGGCCAGAAGATGATGCAAATCACCTAAGCTTTTGCATATGATAAGTTTGCAGGAAGAAAGCCTGGTTTGCTGCAAGACTCTACCCCTTCCCCCATTATCCTCTATGCATAACTTAAGGTATAAAAACTACTTTGAAAAATAAAGTGCGGGCCTTGTTCACCGAAACT
>NW_011462868.1:0-577 GCF_000754665.1 Bison bison bison | reverse complement strand
GGTCAGGGAACTGGGACTGCGTGGAGCAGGGAACCACGTAGTCCGCCCTCTGTTGGCACAACCTGGCCGTCGCAGAAAGGCCTCGCCTTTGGGCTCAAGGCCTTTACCGCTCCATCCCTTTGCTGAAAGGTCGGAGCCGCGCGGTTTTCCCAAGCAGCCTAGTGTCCGCTGCAAGTCCAAGGGCCAGAACCCTGAACTCTGGCCGGCTGGCCCAGCCCTGCTTCTGGCACTTTGGAGGCCAGCGGGCCCTTGACCACCTGCTGGGATGGGAAAGGGAAGGGTCCACGAATTGCACCCTTGAAAATTAGTAGGGTGCATGGGTTTCAAAACCCGGTGGCCTCCCAGGCAGAAAACAAGGGAGGAGGGCACCCTGCTGCCATTTCATGGCAGCATCTGTGGCTGTCCTGCTGAGGGGCCCTTTCCATGGGGACCGTGTGCAGTACAAGTTTGGTGTTTTGGAACCCAATAATTAGAACGTGTAAAAATTGTAAATGATGTGGTGGTTTGATTCAAACAAAACAAAACAAAACAAAACAAAAAACCAAGCTCCAAGTTTTTTGCAAATTTAGGTCTTAAT